>NC_092228.1:12348306-12425806 GCF_036320965.1 Panulirus ornatus
GAAAGAATACTTCCCATGTATTACCTGCGTGTCCTAGAAGGGGGCTAAAAGCTGTGGGAGCAGGGGCTGGAAGTCCTCCCCTCTTGATTTACCCCACCAAAAAAGGGAGGGGGGGGGGGGAATTTTTCCCTTTAAGGCTCAGTCATCTGTTCTTGACGCTGCGTCGCTAACGCAGGAAATGGCGACTACATATGAAAGAAAGGTATATTTTTTCATACATATTCGCCTTTGCCCACGTCAGCGAGGTAGTGTTAAGAACAGAGGACTTAAAGGGGCATATTTTCATATAACAGCAACTTCACGCATGAAAATCGAATAAAAATAAGACATTTTTTTTCTTCCAGTAGCCATCGTACTTGTGACGGCAGTTGTAAGAGTTTTTACCACGCCAGACTCTACCATGCCCGAGACCGTCTCTGCAGTTCACACACCTGAGGATGACATTCCTGTCAACTTCTGCCGTGTGAAAGACTACCCCAACAACCACACACCCGTGGTCTCATACTTTCGGTTGGAGACAATATACGAACATGAGGGTCAAACAACTCAGCTTCTCCTAAGGTATGCTGAAGGGTTTTATTTTTATTCTAAATTATATTTTTCACTAGTATTTTGTTTGTGTGTGTGTATTCTTATGTAGCACAAGTGTAAATGTTTACTGATCATCAAGGGTTGGGTTCAGTGTACTGACCACCTGGGTGATGTTAATACATACTGAAAATTATCCATTTGTATTGCATGGGAAGCAGTTTTACACTCGTGGGGTCCCCGCTCTTGAACATTCTATGTTGTAGTTTGGTAAATTTATGTATGCTGTCTGCTTAACCATGTCCTGTCATTTTTTTTTTTTTATTAATCCACTACTCTAATACTATAATAGTTGCAGGGGGATAGTTGGAGGCCTTAAATTTGCCCATTATTGAAGAGAGAAGAGTAAGGGGTCACCTGAGCACAACCCCTTTTGGACTAAAAGCAGAAGTGATTAAAAAATCGTGTTAATCTTATAACGTTTATTTAATATTCTGGATACAAAACATTAAAAGCTAAATTCTTTCAAAAATTTGATTGTGCCAAATACGGCACACTGGTCTAAAGTTCCATTTAATAAATTAAAAGAAGATTTGTAGTGAAGATAAAAGAAATTATCCAAGTAGATGAAAAGAAAAGAATGTATTATCAATTTAAAACTTTCCTTACACTGTTTAGAAAAATAAAATTAGTTTGACTTGTACCATAATCAGGAAATTTTAAAGATATGTGGATTATTTTGTGTGAAAGTCATAAAAACAGTTTGAACTTTTGTTTAGGCACAAGTGAACATCACATTTTTTGCATTTCATGGTTGATTTTTTCTTGCACCCTGGTAACTTGCATCTTTGCCGATCACTTGGTTGTGGCCAGTGTGCATACTTATCTTTCCTCATATCTTTTGCTGGAGTTGGTGCAGCTGAGCCTCTCCTCTTCTTTGCTACAATTTCTGTCTCAATGCTGTCTGTCCCTGAACTTGGTCGTTCCCTTCTTTTGGCAGTATCTTTATTTTGTCTTATGAGTGACATTGCAATTTCAGTTTTGAACCCCACTAAATCATATTGCCTTACTTTTGGTACCTCAAGACTCTGTGCATCTTGTCTGTATAACATCCAACAATTTACAGTTACCATATCTATAAAATGAAAAAATAATCTGTGGTAAAACTTTTTTGAGTTCATTTTATATTCCTGTTTATGAGGTTTCTTTGAATTATACTGCTTCAGAGTGGAAATACCTTTGAATGGTACAATTTGTTCATCTATATATAACATTTGTTCTTGGGGAATTTTCCAAAACTTACAAAGCAAGTTATTAATGAATGGTCTAATTTTGAACAGTTTATCTCTTTGCTTTTTTGTTTTGGGGGGCACTTTTGAGTCATCATTGAAGTGGATGAAGTTTTTAATTGCTTCCCATCTCCTCCAAGTAAATATATCAGAAATGTGTGCAACTCTGCTAGAGGTTTGCCAGTACATACGACTTCTTGGCAGTGGAAATACTAAAGTAAACAATACAGTACCTAAAAATTGTTCTAATTCTTCTTGAGTAAGATCTAGTGGAGTTGCAGGGTTTCTTTGTATTGCATAAAAATTTGATTGGTCAACAATAAAGTTTAAAAGATCATCATCAAAAAAATTCTTAAAATACTGTATTGGAGTTCGCTCAGGAATTTCCTTAGCACCAGTGTCCAGCTCAATGATTTTCCAGAGAGCTTCTTTTTCCATTGGTGGAGGATGGGATGACATGGATGCTTCACAATTCTGCAGGGCTTCATCACCTGTATAAAACAAAAATAATGCAACACTGTATCCATAAATAGAGATGAAATATTGTACAGTACAAGAAGCAAAATACACTCCAAGACATGCTCCTCTGTGACCAACTGAGCAAACTGAAGGGTCAGTACCACCAATCAGATACTTGGAGACCTGACCTGGGATGACAAAATCCCAAAATATACCTAAATACATGGTATGCCGAAATATACTAGAATAACACAGTATATGCCATCCAAATTGCCTGACTTTTGTTGAAAGTAGA
Organism: Panulirus ornatus; assembly: GCF_036320965.1. Classification (NCBI taxonomy): domain Eukaryota; kingdom Metazoa; phylum Arthropoda; class Malacostraca; order Decapoda; family Palinuridae; genus Panulirus; species Panulirus ornatus. The sequence goes on from NC_092228.1 coordinate 12,350,878, forward strand.
TAGCAGGACATAGTTTGGTAAAAAAAAATAGTAGGTTTCTCAGTCAATGAAATAAAAAATATTTACTTCACCTTAGTGCCCTTGCTCATACCAAAATTGAAAAGGAAAGTGAAAAATCATTTCACCCTTTTGAAATGGCAGAACATCATAAAATATAAAGAAACAAGTGATATTTGCTTGTATTATCACAAACTCAACTTGTTTCACATGTGTCCATTTTGCTATTTGTTGTGGTATCATAGTACACTTTATTAATATATCATCCTTACTGATCTCAGCCCATCTGTAATAGTATTAAGATTATAGTTGAATGATGATACAGTGATTGATATCATGTATGCAAATGTATTTTACTTTATTACATACATAAGACACACAAAATGCTTTCAGTAAAAACCACAAATGAATGAAATGGTGACATGTCAACCCAGTGATCTCTGCCCTTACAATCTCAGTTAGGATCCTTTCCAACCCTGTGACTCTTACATTTTTCAAGTTCTGTAAAAGATGTAATTAACCATATAATTTCAAAAATATTCATATGACAGTGAAAAAAAAATTACTTCAGAATTTTGAAACAAGCACAAAACCCGATGCCCATACTTAGATATAGTGAACTCTGCCTTCATGAGGGTACACCTCAAGTGAAGAGTCACTGTGGCAAGGTTGTATTACTGAAAGAATTGTTGTCAAAGAACTCAACTCCAATGGAGTCTACATTTCCTTGCTACTAGAAGTGCTTTTTTTTTATGCTTTTGATCCATAAAAATCCAAGAGGATTGCAGTATGGTTAGAGAAATACAGCTATATTGCTGTAGGAACTCTAGTTGAGCAAAGAGATTCATCTAACTTTTCATTGGGAAAAATTAATGCAGCAGATCATGCTTCCCTGGTTTATATATATATATATATATATATATATATATATATATATATATATCTTACTACATATGATGAGTCAAATGATATGCTTTTCATCCAAAGCCAATAGTTACTTTTTGTGGAGCCCTTAAACTGGTGTTTTACTAATCATATCTAAGCTGTATTAGCCTGTTTGATTGTATAGTGGTGGATTAGTATTTCTCTCCTACCTGAATCCGCATTCACAGCATCAGAAGCAAATTCCGGCGAGGTATTAGTGAGCAGAAAAATGTCGTCTTCATCATCACTTGAAAAAATGTCTATTTCATTTGCACATGGTATGGCTTGAATAGTGATGTCTTGGGTACTGATTTTACGACAGAACATCCTTGTGTCCATTGTAATGTACTAGATATGATCTTAAGACTATGACAACACCTGATTCTGATGATTAGAATGATCAGCTTACAGTAAATCTACTATGGCCCGCGAGTCAGAAGCGGATCGTCGTAAATATTTGTATTTCATGTGAATGTTTTAAATATTACCTTTACTCATAGTTTACCTCTTGATTCATCAAAACTTTATTATTGAGATATATTTATATGAGCAAAATAACCTGACAAGTTTGGTTTAACACTCGCTCAAGTGACCCGAATCAGCTGGCACTCATGATGTATTTGTGTACGTTATGTAGTTCTGTCAGTGGCCAACAGAGGGCACTATATATAGAAAACGGGAAGCTTAGGGTATCCCATCTCTTTCCCTTATGGTTGAAAGTAAAGACTTAAGAGATCTTTGATTAAAAAAAAAGAAATTGCATCCATAAGGATGAGCATACTACAAGATTGTGTCATTATAGGAGGAATAAAAACTAGGGAATCAAAAGATAACGATGGTGTCATGGTATATGAAATGAACTAAATTTTAAGATGTTTGACGGCGTTGAGATAGTTCAAAAGGTGGAGCTCCACCTGTGTGAAACTCAGTTCCCTTGCATCACAAATAAGTACTTACACACACACACACACACACACACACACACTCACAGAAAATATGTATATACTTGTGTTATAGGAAGAGAGAGATGTCAGTCATCAAGGCCAGATCCTTATCAGTAGGTTAACACAATAGCCAGCCGGCCACAAGAGCTATTTGACCCCTTTTTATTGCAGAGCGCCGGCCAGGTGTCACCACTCGTCCTCACTTGTCACATTCACCTTCACACTCCAGGTCAGTCAGGGTCATCCTGCCACTGGGTCTTGGGTAGATGAAACTCTCTTAACTTTTACTTTTCATTTTTCGTCCATGGTTAATTTGTAAAGACATACCGTCGTAGCTGAAATACTGTATTTTCTTGATTCACTGACATTTTTGTTACTGAGTAAATTTTCATAGGATTCCTTGAGTTTGCATCTAAATGAATAGCTACTTTAACATAATAATGTTAGATCATGTTTTCTAGAAGTATGCAAAAAAAAGAGATTCAAGTTTTCTCATCACTGATCAATGCTGTGCTCACCCTACTACAGAGGAGCCCACAAGAGTGTACCACACGTGTCAATTCTAGCTACTTTGGGCGTGCAGTGCAGGCCACACTGACTGGAGCATGGTCCTCAACCCCCAAGGTGAAGGCTTCCGTTAGAGAAGGATGGTCCTCAGGGCCTGAACATACTCTCCCTCACAAACACCTCCTCTTCACATTCAAGACTCAACATGGCAATGAACATCTAAGGGTGCTGTGGGATGGTGTAGCTAAGGTGAGTCTTTGGTGTAGTCGGCATGTGTGGTTCTTTATTGTTACAACGAAACATAAGTGCGTAGGGTTTGTCTTGTCTTCTCACCACTATATCTAGCCACAGTTGAATCTTTTATGATGTTACTGCTGTTCACCCAAGCACGGAAAAAAATTTACTTTCTATACCTCCACACCAGTACAAACGGGTAGATAGCACTAGACACCTGTTACTCTTTTGACTGTTGCATGTAGATATAGTTTTACTATTACCACCTATAAAACAATACCACACATTTAGTGTTGCTTTCCCTGCAGGTACACCCGGACACAAGTATGGTTTTCCTCTCCCCACTACTATACCATAATACAGGTGTAAAGTTATAATCCCTGCAACTTTACCTACTGACTGCAGATAATAAAAACAGTTCAAGAGATGGGGCCCTGCAAATATGGGACTCTCTTCTCAAACTGTCCAAAGAGGTAATTTCAAATAGCTAAATGCAGGTACAATGTTACCTTCCCTATCACTCCACCTAGATATGGGTGCAATATTTTCCTTCCAACAAATAACTCAGTAACAAATTTAGAATTACTCTCCCCATTGTTATACTTTAGACACAAGATTACTGATAGCTCTTCCACCACATCACCTACTTCATTGGAGGTATTGAGTCTCAGAAGTATATTGATATATGCTTTCCAGCCTTAATCTTATACACAATCATAGCATTACCTTGATACCAGTACCTCTAGTCCTTGTTACAATGTTAAGTAACCCTTACTCAGGTGAAGTTTTACATATCCCACCTCTGCACTTAGGCAAGGTTTAATGCTATCCTCTCTGATATTAGGCCCAAAGATAATGTTACTCTTCCCTTTATTAGAGTGTTAAAGTTCCCACCACTGCACTTTGATGGAAGTGCTGCAATACCCTCCTCGCCATTGCCCATAGCTATAGTTGTGGTACAGTTGTACTACCTTCCCATCCACAAGAGCAGTAAGATTGTAATGCTAATTGTCTTTGATGTGTACTTATGAGATATAACTTATCTATTTGGAACTTAAGATTCGGGAATTATTGGAATATTAGCATAGATATTGTTTTTAAGCATGTTAATTTGCTACATGCTTAGTTTAATATGGTAATTTTTTCTTTTTGTAAGAGTAGGAGTAGAGTGGGAAGTGAGTCAGTTGTTGTTCGCTGATGATACAGCGCTGGTGGCTGATTCATGTGAGAAATTGCAGAAGCTGGTGACTGAGTTTGGTAAAGTGTGTGGAAGAAGAAAGTTAAGAGTAAATGTGAATAAGAGCAAGGTCATTAGGTACAGTAGGGTTGAGGGTCAAGTCAATCGGGAGGTGAGTTTGAATGGAGAAAAACTGGAGGAAGTGAAGTGTTTTAGATATCTGGGAGTGGATCTGGCAGCGGATGGAACCATGGAAGCGGAAGTGGATCATAGGGTGGGGGAGGGGGCGAAAATTCTGGGGGCCTTGAAAAATGTGTGGAAGTCGAGAACATTATCTCGGAAAGCAAAAATGGGTATGTTTGAAGGAATAGTGGTTCCAACAATGTTGTATGGTTGCGAGGCGTGGGCTACGGATAGAGTTGTGCGCAGGAGGATGGATGTGCTGGAAATGAGATGTTTGAGGACAATGTGTGGTGTGAGGTGGTTTGATCGAGTGAGTAACGTAAGGGTAAGAGAGATGTGTGGAAATAAAAAGAGCGTGGTTGAGAGAGCAGAAGAGGGTGTTTTGAAGTGGTTTGGGCACATGGAGAGAATGAGTGAGGAAAGACTGACCAAGAGGATATATGTGTCGGAGGTGGAGGGAACGAGGAGAAGAGGGAGACCAAATTGGAGGTGGAAAGATGGAGTGAAAAAGATTTTGTGTGATCGGGGCCTGAACATGCAGGAGGGTGAAAGGAGGGCAAGGAATAGAGTGAATTGGAGCGATGTGGTATACCGGGGTTGACGTGCTGTCAGTGGATTGAATCAAGGCATGTGAAGCGTCTGGGGTAAACCATGGTAAGCTAGCGTGTAGGTATGTATATTTGCGTGTGTGGACGTATGTATATACATGTGTATGGGGGGAGGTTGGGCCATTTCTTTCGTCTGTTTCCCTGCGCTACCTCGCAAACGCGGGAGACAGCGACAAAGTATAATAAAAAAATAAAAGAGTAGGAGCATTTTTACTCTTGCATCATTTATTTTTGTGTTAACAGTAAGAAGCAATTTGAGGCAGTGTTGTACAAGATCATGCATTTAGTAGCATCACCTTTATTCCTTTTCTTAAAGCACACATGATTTCATCATAATTCTGTGTTACAGTGACCTTAAGTTTTCGATTGATTTCGCAAAATATCTTCAAAACGTAACGTACACTTACAGAGTGTGATCTTAACTTCACCTAAGTTCAACCTGATTTTGTCTTCGGGTGTTGAGGGCAAAGTGAGTGAGCCTAACATAAACAGTGATGATGTCTACTGGTGGTCCTTATGTGTACAGAGTTGGGATGATCCTGCTGGTGGTCATTCCTTCAACTCACAACGCAGATGGCAAGGTGAATATTGCAGTCGTATTGTACTCATATATGGGTAGGTTACCGGTTACTCTTATTTTTACCAAGGTGGACAAATATATGGCCTCTAGCCTTTCTCTGTAATTCAACTCTCTGATCTCCAAGTTCCCTTCTTTCAGCTGTTCTTTCTTACCTTGTTCTGTTTGGCTGATCCGTCTCCTTATTGTTGGTGGATCAAACTCTACCTCTTTTCCTGTCAACAGTAGTGTCCCATAGGATTATCAGCAGGAAATCAAATTCACAACTTATTCTGAAAACTACACTGTATTCCTTTACTCTTTTCACAAACTGCTCCATTTTGCCTAACTCAATCTGTATCATGTCACATCTGTCTCTTGTAAATTTAGATTTAGACAGGACTTCCCTATGGAACAGACACAACTTTGTGAAGTTTAACACCTCTGGTACCCAGTTTCTGCCCATCTCTATTTTTGAAACCTCTCATAACTTTCTTGTCTCTTTTATTGGCTATATAATTCTACCACTCAGTACCACAACATCTCATCTGTCTCAGGAAACCTCACATTACCTCCTCAGAATAGTTGCTTGATTATACAAATTGATTGATTTGTCTTTGTATGGAACATTGCATTCACATCTGGGGGGTTTTAACTCTACATACATACTAGGTAAAGTTGAGTTTAAAACAGTGTGGCTGTTTACCTCTACCAGTCTGACCTCAAAACTTGACCCACTTACTTTATGCTGTAGTGTTTGTTCTCTTTCCCTTTCTGTCAGTATTACTGTAGTTTCTGCTTTCAAGAATTGGCTGCCTATGTGCCCCTGCCATTAACTATCTCATACATTACTGGTCAAGCTACTGCATCATATGGAATGTGTACTGTGTGGTTATTGGCAACTTAAGGGTGGGCTGTTGTGATGACTATTTCTTTCTTTGCATCACAAAACTTTGAAACTCTTTACCTTCTCATGCCTTTCCAAAAGGTTATGACTTGCTTTCATTTAAGAGGCAGGGTTTCCACCTCTAATACTCAGATTATTTTTCCTCCTTTATCCTTACTTTTCTATCCATCTAGCAGTTGGCACTGATGAGGACCTTTGTCTGTCAGTAGAACCTTTGACATATAAGTAAGAGAAAATTCAACGGAACAAAAATATATGATCAAGAATGATTTACATTTTATCATGTTTCTTGCTTTTAGTCCATGTTGCTGGTGATTTAAAGTGGATGGGGTAATAACAATGAAATTTCTTAAAATTGTTCAAAGGTGTAAACAATTCATATATCTTCTATAATTTTTTTAGTTTATTTTTCTGTATCAGTATTCACATATTGTAGCTACTCTTGGAAAGGCGACATTACATAAGCTAGTAGGAAAGCTTGAACTTATTTATCTATTAGCAGCACATTCTTGTAGCATAGGCAGATGATTTACAGAAAAGCAAATGAAAGAGAGAAAGAGAAATAAGAGTTATCTGTTGCCTTATGTGGTGAGCAGCATCAGCAGGTACAACAATGAAGGATGATGGAATTGTTGAGGTTCTTGCTAGACAAAGCTCGGTGACAGTAGACCATCAAACTAGGCTCACCAGATTCACTTTGGACTTGCAGTTGGGTGGCAAGCTACAAAACCTGCTCAACTTCACATTCCACAGCAGCTCTCATCACAAGTAAGTCATTGCCCTCATGTCTTGTTTATTCAATAACAATGTAGCCCATCTAATCATAGTCCTATTGCAGAAGTAACCAGCTCATGAAATGATTATAATTTGCAATATTTTACATGATTTGAAGACTCAAGTTACTTTTACTTAAATGTTAAACCCTTTCAAGTTCATTATTTATTTACTAGCACAGTGTCTTTTTAAACTAAAAAGAATGGTAGTTCCATTCTTTGGTATAAGTTAGTTTGGAGAGTCAGTTAGGGTTACATTGATTTCCACTGAAAAACACCCTACCTGTGTGTATTGAGCAGATTAATGAGATTCGTTTGCCCCATACCCCTGGCTGCATCCTCACGATCCACAATATTTATATACTTCTCATTACGCAGAGGATGGCAACAGGTCTTGCTTCAGTTTCCAGTCCTTCAGCTGCTTATAGAAGCTGAGGTGAGCACAAAGAGGAACCAGACCAATCAGTATGTTGACATCACAGCAGAGATAAGGAACTCAGCAACAGAAGCTACAATTAAGTTCTTCAGCTGGGAAGTGACTGCAATACTTGACAATGAAACTGACGATTCCTGTGGTAGTCACAATGAGAATGGAACTGGCATTTCAGAAGGCAACTCAGAAGTTTGTCCAGCATTCATAGAACCAGAGTCGAAAGCCTCACCAGGCACTACAACGAAAAGAAATCCAAAGTCAGCAAGGAGGGTGCAGGAGGTCAGACAAGTGGTTGCCAGTGATATGTTCAACTTAAAAAGCAACTTGACCATCGACGGTATGGGATATGATTCATCATTTCTTGTAATGAATTTTGTGGCTTTAAGGTATCTGAAAGCATTCCCTCATCAGACCTAGTCTCTCTCTCTCTCTCTCTCTCTCTCTTGCTCTGTCTCTCTCTCTCTCTGTCTCTCTCTCTCTCTCTCTCTCTCTCTCTCTCTCTCTCTCTCTCTCTCTCTCTCTCTCTCTCTCTCTCTCTCTCTGACCTTTTCCTCAGAGATCTTTTCATATACAACTTTGAATGCCATAATTACCATAGCTAACTTCATATACTGTATTTTTGCAGCCACAACTACAGAACATCATATAGTAAGGATTCATCAGGATGCTTACTCCCCATTTTGTCCTGTGCTCAGCTGGTCTCTTAATCGTAAGTACAGTGGGGTTTTCAGGTTATGTGTTTCATGGACAGTTCCACATGAATAGCTATGAATTTATTAACTTGAGTTCCAGTATAAAGAAGTAATAATCTCTCTGGAATCAGTCTTGAGCATCCAGTGGTGTGGAGATGTGTGAATTAAATCTTTTTCTTTTCACACACTTTCAGAGATATTCAACTTCTCAAAGGATTTCTCTGGATGGGAGTATGTGGTGAGCCAGTGGGCTTGGGGCAACATGGTGGTAAAGGGGGAATGGGGTGTCTCACCTCTTCAGTGGTACCAGAAGATTTTTTCTTTCTCCCTAGACCAGGTTAGAAAAGCAAAAACGATTTTTATATTTTAATCTTTTACAGAGCTGTTTTACCTTCCAGTTGAATACACATTTGTAGGCATGTCTTATAGAGAGGAGGCTTACAAGGAGAAGGGAGGTTCATATTCGTGCAGCATGACTAAGGGAGCATGAAGTGCTTTCCATACAATATACAGTATAGTTATGGTGCTGTTGAAAAGCAGAATTTTAAGAAGTGTGAAGTTTATGAAGCTGAATCTGTTTTGTACAATATATCATTGCAAACAATAAGTGTATTATATTAGATATATGAAAGTTCTTTTTCTGTATGAATTGACAGTACACTCTAAGTATTTCACATATTTCAACAGTTTAAAAAATTGAAAATTTGGAAGGTTTGGAACTTAGAACATTGGAAAACCCAGCTCATTTAGTACACATGTATTAGAGTGCCTGTTGCCAGTAGAATTGTTTGAAATTGTATTCCTCTGTGTAACTACTGATGTATGATGAAAGACCAGTTTTTAATGGGTGAACTTTCTCTCATGGCTTTTCTCGTGCAATGGTCTAGGCAGCACCTCTACCCAGCACTCACCTTGTTTTGGACTTCCGCAACTTTAGCAGGTTTCTTGTACTGGTGAGATGTCCCACCCTGGCCACTGCACTCACTGCCTCTGTCAATATATACAACAGTCATTACATCCTGCAAGGTAAAAGATACTATACCATGGACTTGTGTTGATTAGATGACTGGGTATTAAGAGATGTCTAGCCTTCCAAATATACTGTTATCTTTAGCATATTCTAGCTTTCTTTAGCTGAAATACTGGAATAATTCAATTTCTGTTTTCCACTCATCCATATCTGTTAAGAGAACATTCACATTACTCTGTCTTATTGTATGATAGTGAAGGAAGTAGATGAGTTTAGGGGTGAAGATGATAGAGTGTTGTTGGAGGTGGCAGCAAAGAAGAATCAGGGAGGTTTGACATTCACCTGGACTCTAGATGCTGAGAAGACCACTCATTTGTACACTGTTGCCACCACACTCCTTTCACAGGTATGATTCCGACTGTATATCAGTCAAGGTACTATTTTTGGCTTTATCACAAGTTATACAAACAAAAAATTCATGTCGCTGAATACCCAGTGCCCCCAATTATACCCCTAACTACCATATTAACCACTTTTGCATTAAATCACCCATCTCTAACACCCCATCCCCTCCATCAAAACTGCTGACATTATCACTTAGCTTCTCCCAAAACATTTGCCTCTCTTTTGTAGGTGTATAATTGTCCCCAGACCTCTTTCTGAAAGGTCCCATTTTCCAGGGGCTCCTGCAGCTCCAAGACTGCATTTCCCATGTTAGTGAAGTAGCGTCAAGAACAGATGACTGAACGTTAGAGGAAAAATCCTTACTTGGCCCACCTATCCGTTCCTTCTTTTGGAAAAGTAAAACAGGAGGGGAGGATTTCCAGCTAACTGAATGATATAGAATTGCATGTTTGTTGTTGCTTGGTTAGTGTCAGGATGCTTTTTAAGGGATTGTAAGGTTATCTGCATGTGAGAGGACTTTCACACCTCTTTGGGATATGTTGTGCAACTGCTTGTTGGGTGTTTGTTGTGATAACACAGAACAGATTTAATATTTTTGGAGTGAATTATAGTCATGAATGAATTTTGTTTTTATACTGAATGTGTTTGCCTGACAGGCAGCATCCCACCCTTGGATGTGTGATGACAGTCTGGTCCGTCACCCTATTAGGCAATTCTTGGAGGACCTCCTGGGTCAGAATCTCGATCACCTCTGGGCCACTTTAGTTGAGCAGGTCAGTAGATAGTTCTCTGGTTTATTATGAATGTACATTAGTCATTGAACATCTTATTTCATTTCTTTTTCTTTTTCCAAAACTTGTTTCTCTAATTTAGGATACTCTTGTGATTTGTAAGGGTTCAAGTATTTTAACATGCTTGTGAAAAAAGAAAAATGTCTATGAAAATCTTAAAAGCTGATAAATTGGTGCAAGCTAATAATATTACATCATTACATCTGGTACTGTACCATCTGATGTAAATTGTTCTGGGTAAGTTGCACATCATCTTAGTTCTTTAACATCATATATTTTTTTCTTGATTATTATACAGTATATGCAAATGTAACCCATAAGTACAATAATGCAAACACTTTTTGGTTCAGTTATTTTCAATTTTAATTTTAATTTGAGAGCATTGGTATTACAAAGACTAACTCTCTTGCTTTTAGTTCAATAAATATGCCTGTTGATGGATTTTTGTTAAAATTAGTTTTTGTAAGTGTTACTGTTTGTTTCCTTCTAAGGTCAGTCTGTCCCATGAGTTTAGATAGCTTGTGATCCACTGAGGTTAGTTTCTTCTGTTCCTTAGCCTTCTGGCAGAATAAAAGCCTTTTACCCTTTACTAACCACTCCTTCAGCAGTAGTAGTCTAGCTCACTCCAGGGCAGCCATCTGCCAATCAGCAACCCCCAGCTGGCGATAACATTATCAACCCACTGGCCAACTGCAGGACAGTCAGGTCAACTCTGTTCTTCTTGTATCCCTGGAATATGTTGGATTTTTATTAATTTTTGAAGCTTTTCCACTCACCATATCATTCATGCTTCTGTTATGTACTTGGATTGTAGTTTCGGGACATCATGTATCTTAAGTGTTTCTATTTTCAGTGAATAGACTCACTCTCCCCCTCTTTCTTCTATATCTATGTATCTATATCTCTAATGCCCATTCCCTGTGGAAACTCCCATCAAGTGGGGGCAACAGCAAAAGAGTCTCCACTTCTGACCTTACATGCCTTTCTCGCATATACCATTCTACACATTCTTTCACTATTTCTCTCCCTCCTGTATTTCTCCACCCTATTTGCCCATGTCACAGGTGGTCCTCCACTCACACCAACCTTTTAATTGTAATATCTTATACTCTCCTCGTATACTACCAGCCTTGCATTCTTTCTACATACCCAAATCACCTCAAATTATTATGTTTCACCCATTCTCCCACTCCACAGTTCACTCCCTTTGCATTCCCTGCCATACCACATCTCTCATACACCCTTTCATTTCTTTCTTCATTCCATCTAGTCTCACCACATGCTGTTCTCAAATAGCTGATTTCCACAGCCTTGATTCTTGACTTCTGCGACTCATTCCATGTCCATGTTTTGGCTGCACAGGTCAGGGTTGGGAGGACTATGCTGTTCCTTAATTCTCTCTTCACTTCCATGCTTAAACCTCTTCCCCTCATTATTCTGTTAAGGGACCCAATGACTTCTACCCTGTACTGCTCTCTCCTTTATCTCTCCTTCCGTATCACCACACTTACCCAAGACAGCAGCTAGATACTTGAATTCCCTCACTTCTTCCAGTCTTTTCCCCTTATATCCACAGCACAATTTAGTACATTTTCTTCTTTCACTCTGTATGGTTTACAAAATCTATACTTTCACTCTGTTTCAAACACCATTGCTGTACTTTTACTTGCATTCACCTTCAGTTGCCAATGCTTACACACATAAAACAAATTTACAACTTTCTGCAGCTCCACTTGACTCTTAGCAAACAACATAGTATCATGTGCAAACACACTTGCCGCTACCCACCATATCTCACTGCCATACTTCATCTCTGAGCCCCTTATTCCCTAGTTCTGCTTTCATCTCTCTTATCACTCCATCCATATATATATTAAAAAGCCATGGTGACATTACATAGCCCTGCCTCTGTTTTTCTCCCAGGGTTAGTAGCAATAGGAACATCTTACAGACAAAGATCATTCACCAGGTCATGGTAGTAGAGTTGGATCTCTTCTTGCCTGCACTCTGTTATTTCTACACCTCACCCATTGATGCCTCATGAACACTGGGGACAGGGACCCTCAGCACAATAATATCAGCATTATACTTTTTGCAGGGGTGGAGTTTTATGTAAGGAATTAAAGTATTTATGTTGAAAAGTTTGTTGAGTATGGTTTTCTGTTTTGTTTCACATACAGTAGTTTATTTTATTTTCCCATGGTTATAAGCATGGGAATTTTGAGATAGGACCCAAGGCTAAAGGTTTTATGTTCAACCTGTATTTTTTTTCATAGCACTGAATAAATGTTGGTTCACCTTAAATTTTCTTTTTTTGAGGTTGTTATCTTGAGTTTCCAGCATAACGTGTCTTGATAAACAAGACACACTTGGGAATACATAAGATAGGTTTGGCCATCATAGTTTTTAGAACAGTCTTTTTTGCTCTAGGATGATGAGCTTAACGTATTGGATTGGTCTGAACCATTGAATGCTGGCGCATCATGGTCTGGCCTGGACAGAAAAGCATTATTACATTGTTGACAAGTCTGAACTGATTAGCTTTAATACATGTTGCGTTGGTCTAGGATGATGAACACTTGCACATCATTGCCTGGTCTTACATAATGAGAACAAGCACATTATGGAATTATATGGAACATCTGATACAAGCACACTGTGGACAGGCTGAGATTGATGAGTACTAACACATTATGGACTGACTAGGACTCATTATTGCAAACACCTGAGAAGCGCCTTGTAACAGTGACCATTAAGGGGGAGCTGATGTACTACTGCATCTTTTCTCCCTTCAGGGGAGGCATGTATTGCTGTGGCTAAATCATGGCATGGAGTTGGACTATGTGTGGAAGATATTGCTGGAGGAACTGGCTGCATGTGAAGTGCAGCTTTCGTCATCCCACGGTAACAGTGATACACAACACAGTAGTAATGATTTTCTGGATTTTCATTTTTATGTTTAAAGCAAAAAGGAGTATTTTATGTTTGAAAACTGGTTTTATTACTATCTAAATCATTTTTGTGTAATGTTCTTTGCATGCTTACTCTTTTATTCTCAATCCCTTTTTTAAACTCAGGTATTCATTGTAGATATGGTAAAACTCTATATGATGAAGTGTTCCATGCCATGTAAGGTGTCACATTTTAAGTTCATAAGTAGTCTTCTTACATTTCTGCTATAAATTTGTCTGCCATTCAGCAAGGGATTGATTATATTAGCACAGGAAATATACACGACGAAAATTCTCTGTTTGGAGGCAGATTCACTGTTTTGAAATATGATGCCTTCTCAGGTTTTCCACTTAACTAAGTTATCTTCAGAAATAGGTGATGTATGGAAATTGAATATTGAACAGATTACAGTCATCCAGAACTTAATGAACAACAATGTTAATGCCAAGATATACTAATCATAATTCTGTATTCTTTATCCTGATAGGAAGTGAGGAATCCAATCAGGCAGCATTATGGGCATGTGTATGGGCAGCAGCAGAGAGACTGAGTGTGTTGAAAAAGAATCCAGAGGGTGAGGGTGTAGTGGTAGACATGGAGTGCTTGCAGGAGTGGAGTAGGGTGGCACAGGTTAGTGGAAGATCTAGAAATATTTTCTTTTTCAGGTTTTGTTCGTATGAATTGAAATACTGAATTTTGCATAGAGAAAATTTGGAGTATAGGTTATATAAGTACTTAAAAGTCAAATAAATAGGTTACATTTTTGAAGTATTTTTTCTAATTTAGCAGTAAAGATATTTGTCATGGTAGAGTTAGATTTTAATGTGCAGGAACTCAGTGTTCTTGTCATTACTACTGATGTTCTTTTGAACTAGGTGTTTCCTCCGTTTGTTGCAAGAGAGTCAGCATATATATATATATATATATATTTATATATCTCTATCAACTCTATCATATGCCTTCTCCAGATCCATAAATGCTACATACAAATCCATTTGCTTTTCTAAGTATTTCTCACATACATTCTTCAAAGCAAACACCTGATCCACACATCCTCTACCACTTCTGAAACCACACTGCTCTTCCCCAATCTGATGCTCTGTACATGCCTTCACCCTCTCAATCAGTACCCTCCCATATAATTTACCAGGAATACTCAACAAACTTATACCTCTGTAATTTGAGCACTCACTCTTATCCCCTTTGCCTTTGTACAATGGCACTATGCACGCATTCCGCCAATCCTCAGGCACCTCACCATGAGTCATACATACATTAAATAACCTTACCAACCAGTCAACAATACAGTCACCCCCTTTTTTAATAAATTCCACTGCAATACCATCCAAACCTGCTGCCTTGCCGGCTTTCATCTTCTGCAAAGCTTTTACTACCTCTTCTCTGTTTACCAAATCATTTTCCCTAACCCTCTCACTTTGCACACCACCTCGACCCAAACACCCTATATCTGCCACTCTGTCATCAGTGGATCTGTCAGCGGATGGAACCATGGAAGCGGAAGTGGATCATAGGGTGGGGGAGGGGGCGAAAATTTTGGGAGCCTTGAAAAATGTGTGGAAGTCGAGAACATTATCCCGGAAAGCAAAAATGGGTATGTTTGAAGGAATAGTGGTTCCAACAATGTTGTATGGTTGCGAGGCGTGGGCTATGGATAGAGTTGTGCGCAGGAGGATGGATATGCTGGAAATGAGATGTTTGAGGACAATGTGTGGTGTGAGGTGGTTTGATCGAGTAAGTAACGTAAGGGTAAGAGAGATGTGTGGAAATAAAAAGAGCGTGGTTGAGAGAGCAGAAGAGGGTGTTTTGAAATGGTTTGGGCACATGGAGAGAATGAGTGAGGAAAGATTGACCAAGAGGATATATGTGTCGGAGGTGGAGGGAACGAGGAGAAGAGGGAGACCAAATTGGAGGTGGAAAGATGGAGTGAAAAGGATTTTGTGTGATCGGGGCCTGAACATGCAGGAGGGTGAAAGGAGGGCAAGAAATAGAGCGAATTGGAGTGATGTGGTATACAGGGGTTGACGTGCTGTCAGTGGATTGAATCAAGGCATGTGAAGCGTCCGGGGTAAACCATGGAAAGCTGTGTAGGTATGTATATTTGCATGTGTGGACGTGTGTATGTACATGTGTATGGGGGGGGTTGGGCCATTTCTTTCGTCTGTTTCCTTGCGCTACCTCGCAAACGCGGGAGACAGCGACAAAGTATAAAAAAAAAAAAAAATATATATATATATATATATATATATATATATATATCCCTGGGGGATAGGGGAGAAAGAATACTTCCCACGTATTCCCTGCGTGTCGTAGAAGGCGACTAAAAGGGAAGGGAGCGGGGGGCTGGAAATCCTCCCCTCTCATTTTTTTATTTTAATTTTCCAAAAGAAGGAACAGAGAGGGGGGCCAGGTGAGGGTATTCCCTCAAAGGCCCAGTCCTCTGTTCTTAACGCTACCTCGCTATCGCGGGAAATGGCGAATAGTATGAAAAAAAAAAAAAAAAAAAAAAAAAAAATATATATATATATATATATATATATATATATATATATATATATATATATATATTTATAATCTTTGCAGAATATATTTTGGAATTGTGCATTTCTTTTTCTGTTACAGAGGTTCTGGGAATTTCTTATGACTGGAATTACGGATGAATGTCCAGTATTCAATCAGTTGTCTGTGATTTTGGAGGAACTGATGTCAAAGTTCAGGCTTTGGTGGTTGTATGGTTAAAACATGCAACTTATTCTCATATTTAGGCGTGTCTTTTTTTGATAACCTAGAATTTGTATTCCTGAAATATATCTGTACCCTTTCATTGCCCAGAATTTTTTTCATCATATAAGATATTCTTGATGGATGTGACTTGGATGAAGCATGAACATCGTAAGTAAACTTGACAGAAGAATTTTAGACATCAACCCTTAGAAGATTGAACCCTGAATGTTTAGGAGCATTCCTAGGACAGAAGTTTATCAAGGAATTTAAACGAATTATTGTATAGGTTGCTGTGAAATATAAAGAGAAAAATGGAAAATCTGGTGTATTATTACAGTAGTAATTTTCAAGATAGGGTCTCACGAGTGAGAAAGTTGCACACTGTACAACACAAATAAGTAACTGTAATTTGATGAGACTGAAATATCGTTAGAAAACGGAGGTATATCATTATCATCACCTTTATTTATTGTTTATTGATAAGAAAGCTCCGTACTTTCGTTAGGACCTGCATATATATATATATATATATATATATATATATATATATATATATATATATAAATTCAGTGGCAAGCATTACATTTTCTATAACAAGGTGAGGGTGAAGCCGACCGTCCTTTTACACACAACTTTTGTAGACATTCGAGGTTTGCACACCGTCACGTAGAGGCTCACTTAAAACATGGTGTTGGAGTGGCCTAGTGTGGACACTTTCATTTGTGATATTTTGATATTAGTGTAAAGTTTAGATAGTTGTTGATGGTCGATAGTACTTTAACCAGTTTAAGGACACTACAAGAAAAGGAAAGTGATATCAGAGAACTAGAGCGGACTGAAATGTCAGTCCATTGTGTTCAAGAGAAGATGTCTTTAGGAGCCGTTTTCAGGTAAGAAAACTGCAATATCTTGTGTATGATGTGTGGTACAGACTTAAGCATAATGATGGTTAGCTGCTCATAGTTATTAAATCTAAAATAACATTCAATATTTTCGTGAGTTCTGTAGTATGTATTTGTCGAATTATAGCTTGTCAGCTGTTGTTTCCATGTATTAGATATCCATTGAAAATTTTCAGACAAAATTTAGAAATTCACTTTTCACGCTATTCTTGATTATTGTCTCAATCTTCAAACTTGGTAGATAATGTAAGAAACGCTTCTTTAATCAGCCAATACTTCAGATCAGCAATTCTAGACTGAGTGGTTAGGTAATCAGGACCAAATTCATTATATTTACCCCAACATTTTCCCTAATTTGCAAGGACTAAGACTAAATGGGAAGATGTATTACGCTTTGGTTGTGGAAGACATTTTCCCAATACATTTTTCTTTCTGGACTGAAATTCGTTGTCATATGATACAATTTGATACTGATCAAGTGTTGAGTCACCTGCATGTGTTCAATTGGCAATTTGTATTAGAGATGAATTTGTTTTTAATTTGTTTACCACTTTCTTAAATGATGATCCCACTAGAAGATAGAAGTGAAGGAGCACCATGGAAAGTATGTGCCAGTCTGAAATTTTACAGATTAAGAAACATCGTACAGTTTTACGAACGTTATGAACTATAGAAACTCGTTTAATTTGCTTCAAGGCAAATAATAACGTTATCAAATGCAGAAACATATATGCGTACGATTTTAATCTGCATCAAAGCTGTGAACAGCTAAAACATCAACCTGTGTTAAGTTTGATTCTACTACTTTAAGCTGCTGAGAACTATTTTAGGTATCTTTATTCCAGCATTGGGATTTGTAAGGTTAGGTTGGTGTGCAGCAGCGTTGGCATTATTGGACATAGTGTCATAGCAAACATATCAACGTATACTAATTTAAGCTATGAGTGTTATTAATTGTTAGCCATATAACGTTTCCTTACTAACAGCGTTGTGTATGATATGGAAATTGTAGACACCAACTATAATTTTTAAGAACGTTGTTCGCTGTTGGGATTCTAATCAGTTAATTATGCATAATGCGATTCGAAAAAAAAAAAAAACGTAATTCCTCCGAATAGCTCTTGAGTTGGAATGGCTTATTTTGTCCGAAAATGCACGGAATTCAATTACTAGATAGATATTTTGCTAAGTCGTTCACTGTAAAATGTAGTGTTGTATAGTATAACTATATATAGATATCCTCAGGGGGAGTGGATGGCAGGCACCCCCTTTCACGTCTTTTACTTCGGAATTTTCTTTAGTATACAGCACAGACAAATGTTAGTAGACCTAGTATTTTTTCCGGCGCCAAGTTCCTTGTTTATCGTTTACAAAATCATGTAGGTCCTATATCTGTCTAAAGGGAAAATATGTTCTTACCAAGGGTAGTCAAGAGAAGATATATTCTCACCAAGCGTAGCCGAGATCTTGCCTTTAGTTACCTGTCACCAACCAATATTTTTGTTCATGCTCTGGGTTTGTAGTAGAAATTTTTGTCTTCATTGGGGAATGTAGAAAAAAAAATGTGTATACATTTATCAAGTATTAATGTCATGAGACACAAAAGTGTATTTTAACCGAAGACATATAAAAGTGAGCGAATGAAACAAATACTCCTTCACCACGGCCGTAAGGTGAAAACGTAAGACCATACGCAACCTATCGGGTGCCACATTTCCTCCAGTCTATGGTGGTGAAGAGTTACAGCGAAGAAAACGACACCATCTCCTCTCGGGGAGACTCTATAAATTTTCATGCATATGATAGCCAGTGATGCTAGAATGGCCTGAGGAGATGACTCAGCCAAAAGATCAGTTGAAATGTAGCGGACTTGAGGACGCTTCTCGCCTGGCCAGCAGTGGGTGTTCGACATTTAGGGGAGTATTTTTATACAACTCCGCGTGCCCTCGTGAATTTCAAGAGATATTCCGTTCTTTGTAATTTTTTGTTTTTGCTCTGTTACCAGCTGTAACCCTACTCATCTATGATAATACGTTATGGGGAAGGAATTTACGTTGGGGCGGCTCAAGCTAGGATATATATATATATATATATATATATATATATATATATATATATATATATATATATATATATATATATATAACAATAATGGGATTGCATTGATTAGGGCCTCAGCTGCCCGTGCCGTCTCAGCTAACAAACAAAAAAGTTGCACCATAGCATAACAATTTTGTTATCAAATAGTCTAATAATCCTGCCTTATTTGAAGACAACACATTGCCACTAGACTATAATTAGTTAAGTTTTGTAGGAGCAATTACGTTTGAGATTATATATGCATATAAAGAGTATAGGGCACTGATGATGGAGGGGTGGTAGGATATATACATTACAGGTCATCCACATTCGTTCCCGTCAGAACTGTACCTCGGGTAATGTTCCATTTTAACATAATCTACTTCGTGGAAAGAAAAATTTTGTTGTAAGGAAAGCCAAATTCAAAAACACTTGGGAGTGTTTCTTGGAGCAGAATGATATTGAAATGAAGATAGGCATATTACGATGAAATACGCAATTGATGGTAAAATTGCAAATATGAGCATTTATGACATTTTGCTTGAACATCCGGGCTTTTGTGATTATTTATTTGTGTGGAATGTGAGGGACCTTTACACATCTGGAGGTTTCACATGAGCTTTATTTCTCCATCGTAAAGGCTCGAGTATTTCAGTGTCAAACTTCACGTTAGCTCAGTTTGTTACTTGTGTTTAATGTTTCCCCAAGTCCTTACTGACTGCTGTTTATGTGCCATACTGGTGGCCAGTTTATATATTAAGGCAGCTACTGTTTCTCCTTGAAGCTTCAGATGAATTAGATTTTTATAAAGGTGAGCCACAGAGACTGACTGACTGTAATACATCTTCCTTTGGGAGAGATGACAGTGTGATACAAAGCAGAAACAAGAGAGGAGAAATGATAAAAAGACACCCTCTGAAGTGTTACGCTCCATTGTGTGTACCCCGTGACTGGTGTATGTATGTATATTATGGTATCTTACAAAGTTCGTATATTGTCGACTTGCAACCATCAGCACCATCCCTTCTCCACGGGGAATAAGTGATTACCTCCGAGTTATTTGCATCACCCGGATGGGAGATGATAGTGAAGGAGGGCCTCTCAACCTTACATGTTAAAAAGATGAAATGTTATTCCTGTTGAATAATTCAGATTCTGTAGGAGTCTTAATATTTTATGTTTTGAGTGTGTGAGGTCAGACTCTTGTGTTGGCAGCGAGAACCGTGTCCCTCTCACTTGTGGTGAGGTCGGCAGTTTGAGTGGATTTCTTACCCCGTTTACTAATGAAAGGTACTGCAGTTACTCCAACTTTGTCAGGGTTTCATGGCACAAAGATGACCCGTAAAGGGGGCTTGCCCAGGGTCACCCGTGCCGTCGTCTTTGGTTTTCCTTTGTACAGGATGTCACGTCCAATACACAAGTGAAGTACTAAGTTTAGCTTTTTTTTTTTTTACGTATTAATCAGTGAATTATGTGAAACTCAAGAATATCACTATTACTCGTGTTTGTGATATTCTTGTAAATACCAGATTTTGTGAAATACAAACCATTTTTAACTGCTCACACCCAACCTGTCACAGTCTTGGACTTGTTATTACTGTAGAGGAAACCAAGGTGTCTAATTAAAGAATTGCTGTTGATAAGAGACCAATTAACCTGAATATTGATAAAAAAAAAAATACCATTGAATGTGTAGAACATCAGAATTGAAAATTGATAAAAATAAGACAGTTTTTATCATGAAATATCTTCATATCATAGACTCTTGTACTTCAGCAGCTGTATGGAAAGTAAATCGACAATGTACAGATAGACTTGGGAGATGTAAGAGGCCGATTGTTAGAACTGCAAAAATACATTCTTAGCTTATATAAGGTCTCATAAATTGTTACCCACCAGCTCTGGTCCTGCATAAGCGTAAACGTATTAACACGGAAAAAAAAACCGCTAAATGAAGCTATAAGAAATTTATTTGGCTGTCTCTAGACCACTGAATTACTGTGCATGAGGGAAGGACTAGGCTAGGTTGTGTATAACTGTCGTTGAAGACGAAGTACCTGAAATGGTTCTCGTTTCTTAGTGATATAGATAGCGTATCTACAGAACTGTTAAAGCATATATGCCATAGCACTAGTGGATCTAAATTGACCCAAACATCAGCGTGAGGTGACTGACGGGATTGGTAGTTTCAGGTTGTAGTGTAAGGGTGAACGTGCAGTGAGAGAGTTGTTAAGGAGTTTGAAAGAAAACGGTCAGGAAGATAGTCTGTAGTTAAGTGTTGTCATTTGCTGTTCTTGTTAGATTGGCAAGGGGTGCAGTAGGCTGGGGCTGTAGTCCACGGTCTGACGGCCTGGTTCCCCGGTACATTATGTATGTAGTGACTAGGTTGATGCCTACCACTCACTAGTGTTGACGTGTGCAGTGTAATTAACTTGCGCCGATGATCAGCGGTTAGTTTTCTGCGCAGCCCAGGCTCGTCTTAAGAGCGGTAATAACGCAGAGGGATTACTGAGATCGCGAAGGATCTCTATCAGACCCTAGTGGTTGAAGTTACATAAATTGTTGTTACGGCGTTGGTCCATTACATAAGCCTACACATTTACATATGGTTGTTATTAGAACCCGGATGTTCAGAGAAAATGCCTTAAACGCCTATTTTTGCAGTTTCAACATATTCTACTTTGTTTGAATTGCATATCTTTAACTTCACTTTTGGAAGTTCCTTGAAACATGACAACAGACGTTCTGTTAGAGAGAGAACGAAGTAGCTACCCTACGCAAAAGTGGACCAGCTTTATCTATTTTTGTCAGTATATGCAAATTCAAGAAATGTGCTGTATTCGTGCCGCCTTCCATATGAAATATTCTCAAGAGTTGTGTTGCAGCTGTGTTAATATTGAACCCACTGTTGTCCCACGACGTGTGTTCTGTGGTTGTGTGTGTAGTTGTCTGCTGAGCACAGGCATTTCGTCAAGGGAGTTGAGACGGAAATTAAGTTGATTGTGTTCTGTTATGGTGCCCCCAACCCAACCGTGGGACAGACTACATGATTCTTGATCGAACATTTTATCATTCTGCCGAAAACGTTTTCCCCGGAGACACCCCCACCAGGGGTTTAGAAATGCCTTCTTTATAGCCCCAGACGTCGCCTGTGAGAAAACTACAAGTGCAAGAACAGCGCCGCTCCGACTGCCGTCTGCCGTGCGGAGAAAGCATCATATCCTCGTAAATCCTACCTGATGTAGTGACGCGGAACCCCAATGAAGCGGGTTTGGATCCTCCTCGGCCAGTAAGTTACTGGGATGTATGATGGCCTAGTGTTACCAGATGGAGGAGTCCCGCTGTATATTTCATTTTTTTTTCTAGTCGTAGAATGATTTTCCAGATCTTTTCAGATCTTGTGTTGTTGAAAAAACAGCTGCTTATGATATGATCATTTATGTCTCATATACAGTTGGTCATAGAGGCCCTTGTAGCCAGCCAGAGTAGGAGTTCTAGATGGAGACTGTCAGGGTTTCACATCCCTCCGTTGAGGTAGTCATTGATACGGTGATGTACCGGGTACCCCGAACTGCTGTAGGAGGGAGGGGGGACAGTACAGCCGGAGGTAGGCCAAATGTGGGTGAGGCAGAGGCCGGCAGTTGCTGATCCTGGTTCAGGAGAGGTTCCCCCTTCCCTCCATCCAGGGAAGGTAGCCACGCTAATAGACATAAAGATATCTGAGGGACACTACCTCTTCTGTCGCTACAGTACCGTACCAGATCTTGCAAGATTTGAGTGGTTCCTTTGGTGATCATGAGAAGGTAGGATTCCCTCTTTATAGCTTGCAATCCCTCTCTCTACGGTCAGTAAGCACGTGTGTAGCTAGCATGTCTGTACGAAACTCTTCCATCAGGTGTTTGGCACCGGGGTCAGGGTTGGGGACCCCAGCCTCCGGGGTTAGGGTTGGGGACCCCCAGCCTCCGGGGTTAGGGTTGGGGACCCCAGCCTCCGGGGTCAGGGTTGGGGACCCCAGCCTCCGGGGTCAGGGTTGGGGACCCCAGCCTCCGGGGTCAGGGTTGGGGACCCCCAGCCTCCGGGGTTAGGGTTGGGAACCCCCAGCCTCCGGGGTTAGGGTTGGGGACCCCAGCCTCCGGGGTCAGGGTTGGGGACCCCAGCCTCCGGGGTCAGGGTTGGGGCCCCTAGCCTCCGGGGTCAGGGTTGGGGACCCCCAGCCTCCGGGGTTAGGGTTGGGGACCCCCAGCCTCCGGGGTCAGGGTTGGGGACCCCCAGCCTCCGGGGTCAGGGTTGGGGACCCCCAGCCTCCGGGGTCAGGGTTGGGGACCCCCAGCCTCCGGGGTCAGGGTTGGGGATCCCCAGCCTCCGGGGTCAGGGTTGGGGACCCCCAGCCTCCGGGGTTAGGGTTGGGGACCCCCAGCCTCCGGGGTTAGGTTTGGGGACCCCCAGCCTCCGGGGTCAGGGTTGGGGACCCCCAGCCTCCGGGGTCAGGGTTGGGGACCCCCAGCCTCCGGGGTCAGGGTTGGGGACCCCCAGCCTCCGGGGTCAGGGTTGGGGACCCCCAGCCTCCGGGGTCAGGGTTGGGGACCCCCAGCCTCCGGGGTCAGGGTTGGGGATCCCCAGCCTCCGGGGTCAGGGTTGGGAACCCCCAGCCTCCGGGGTTAGGGTTGGGGACCCCCAGCCTCCGGGGTCAGGGTTGGGAACCCCCAGCCTCCGGGGTCAGGGTTGGGGACCCCCAGCCTCCGGGGTTAGGGTTGGGGACCCCCAGCCTCCGGGGTTAGGGTTGGGGACCCCCAGCCTCCGGGGTCAGGGTTGGGAACCCCCAGCCTCCGGGGTCAGGGTTGGGGACCCCCAGCCTCCGGGGTCAGGGTTGGGGACCCCCAGCCTCCGGGGTCAGGGTTGGGGACCCCCAGCCTCCGGGGTCAGGGTTGGGGACCCCCAGCCTCCGGGGTTAGGGTTTGGGACCCCCAGCCTCCGGGGTCAGGGTTCGGGACCCCCAGCCTCCGGGGTCGGGGTTGGGGACCCCCAGCCTCCGGGGTCAGGGTTGGGGACCCCCAGCCTCCGGGGTCAGGGTTGGGGACCCCTGCCCTGAGAAATTAATTCCCACCGGAGGTGCAGCGTGGTCGTATGCAGACCTGATCCACCCTGTGTATGTTTACATGAGTAAGGAGGTAATGGCAGTGGGTACATGTATAGGATTTAGTACAAAGTGAGTTTGAAATATTCTGTAATGAAACATATTTGAGAGTAAATGACATGCCATTTCCCGCGTTAGTAAGGTAGTCTAAGGAACAGATGACTGAGCCTTTGAGGTCCCCTTCTCTGTTCCTTCTTTTGGAGGAGTAAAACAGGAGGGGGAGATTTCCAGCTCCCACCGCTTTTGGTCGCCTTCTACAGACACGCAAGGAATACGTGGGCAGTATTCTTTCTCCCCTATCCCCAGGGATATATATATATATATATATATATATATATATATATATATATATATATATATATATATATATATATATATATATATATGATCGTGCACGTCAAAATACACATACTTGAGAATATTGGTTCTCCTCGCTAGGTGAAAAACGGAGAAATGTGCCCCCTGCTGAAAATGCTCGCAAGCTTCCCTATGACAGTTTAAATCTTGAAGATCTCAGCAGTTTCTCCCCGAAGTACGATAAGTTGTGGAGTAAATGGTGGGGAGTAAGTGGTGGGCGACGCCTGGCAGCGGGGCCAGCAGGCTGGGATGACGGCGGAAGCTGGTGGCAGTTTGGTGGCTCGTCTCCCGCCGAGCCTAAGTGTTTATGGCGCGATCCACTATTCTACGTGGTTTACAATAGCCCTTCATAACGCTCGTGTCCTTCCTGCCGGGGAACTAACGCACAGCTAATACTGCCAGACCACTTGAGAAAAATCCTGCTAAGGTCATATGGCATTGAAAACCTTGAAAGTTGTTATTTTTTTTTTCCTGTTCTCTTCTCACTTGGCGATAATGTTGTGCATTCGCTCTTTTTTTTCATGATCATAATTTTTTTCTAGTCTGTAAACTATTTTAGAAGGTTTGAGAGATGAAGTTTATACATACTGCTTTTACTGCTGGACACACACACACACACACACACACACACACACACACACACACACACACACACGGCCCTCTGTGGTGTAGCGGTTACAGATACTGACTGTGTCACCCATGGGCCCGTATGGGTTCGAATTATAGGTGCGGAGTCGTCGGCCCATACACAGCCCAGGTGTTCACGATCCTTCCTCTCACTGGTCGATACTTGGGTTTATTAAACAGCCATGGTGTCATGATATGCCCTTGATTCAAACCCACCTGTGCCTGAAACCCCTCACCCTCTTTACTTCCTACTCGCACACTCGCCTCAACCTCCCGATGGAAACTCCTTACTACTTCTGAAGGCTTTCCTCCCACATCACACATTTGTAACACCTTCCAAAATGCATCTATGTCAACCTTATCATACGCATTCTCGGGATTCACTAATTCTATATACTAATCCCTATTTTGCTCTTTAAGTATTTCTTGAACCAGTTCTTCTCAGCAGACACGTGATCCACACACCTCCTCTGGAAAACCCACATTGTCCCTCCCCAGTCTGATGCTCCGTGCATGCCACCAACTACTCAGTCACAGTTCTCAGTACAACTAATACTTGAGCATTTACTTTGTCCGTATTTCTTTACATAAAGGCATAGTGTAGACATACTGCCCCTCCTTTAGTACCTTACCTTGAGCCATACATTCATTAAAAGTCCTGACCGACCTAGTCAGCAATACTGTCGCTTGCTTTCTTGGGAAATTCATATGCAATCCCAGCCACTTTGTCTCACATCGAACCATTCTCCATGACTCTCCCTCTGCATACGTCGTGTCCCAAGTACCCTACATTTGCCAACTTTGTCATCTAACATATTCACCATTCCTTCAAAAAGACTCGCTTCATCTCATCTACACCTCGTCTTTGTCTGTTACCACTTCTCCATCACTGATGCTCGGCTTGTTCTCCCGTTCTCACACGATGTTCACCTCCTCGCAAAACATTTCTGTATTGTTCCTGAGGTCTGATGATGCCCTCTCATCCCATAACCAATATATCCTTCCAGTTCACTTGTATCCCTTGGACGCCTTTCGCCCTCCTGCAGGCTCCACCTTTCCATCTCCAGTTTGATCTCCCGCTTCTCCTTTATTCCCTCCACTTCTGACACACGCATCCTCTTCGTCAACCATTTCTCACTCATTCTCTCCTTATTTCCCGACCACTTTAGCACACCTTGTTCAGCTCTGTCAGCCATGCTCTTTTAGGGATCCCCCATCACCGCAGCTTGGGGCTCTCCGTCACCCTAGGAGGGATCCTCCATCACCCTAGGAGGAACCAGCTAACCAAAAGCATATAAGGCACATAACATCCAGGTTATGGCCAGCGGGAGATAGGGACCCACTCTTACTGTGGCTTGACCTCTTGTCACGCCTTCCCTTCCCTCCTCCTCCTCCTCCTACCCTGCCTACCCTTCCCCTCCACCTCTTGCCTCTCCCTCCCTTCCCCTTCTCCTCCCTGCCCTTCCTTCTCCTCCCCCCGTGCCCTGCCTTCCCTTCCCCCTTCTCCTACCTGCCTCTCCTTTCCTTCCTGCCCCTTCTGTTTCTCTTTCCTTGCCCGTCCATTCCTCTCTTCTTTCCCTTCCCTCTCCTATCACCTTTATCTTTTTGCGCGTATTCCTTTTTCCCTTTCCTCCTCCTCCTCTTCATCCTTCTCCTCCTCCTCCTCCTCCTCCTCCTCCTCCTCCTCTTCTCTGACTGCCAGTCGGACTTCGACACCAATTATAACCATGAGAAAAATACTCCTGCTTTCCCTCCAATAATCGATGACTTTGTAGAATATCAATGATCCCGGCCGCTGCTTCCTGGGCCTCTGCCTCCCGCCTGCAACCCGATACGTGGTCTGCTGCTGTTGCGTCTCTTGCCGATAAGTGGTCTGCGTCTCCGGCCGATACGTTAATAGATGTTGCGTCTCCATCCGATCCACGGTCGGCTGTCGTGTTCCTAGCCGATACATGATCGGCTGTTGCGTCTGTAGCCGATACGTGATCAGCTTTTGCGTCAGTAGCCGATACGTGATCAGCTTTTGCGTCAGGAGCCGATACGTGATCAGCTTTTGCGTCAGGAGCCGATACGTGATCAGCTTTTGCGTCAGTAGCCGATACGTGATCAGCTTTTGCGTCAGGAGCCGATACGTGATCAGCTTTTGCGTCAGGAGCCGATACGTGATCAGCTTTTGCGTCAGGAGCCGATACGTGATCAGCTTTTGCGTCAGTAGCCGATACGTGATCAGTTGTATCGTCTCCAGGTGACATGTGGTCAGCAGTTGCGTCACTAGCCGGTATCTGCCCGTCACGTCGTCAAGCCGTTTTACGTCTCTTGGTGTAGCGGTATGGCTCGTTACGTTACACGTCCTTGTTGTGCCGGCCGTTGCGTCTTTCGCTTTTGTGTTGCGGGCTTCTGGTTCGTTACGTCTTGGGTGTCGCAGATCTGGGTCAGGCAGGCCCCAGGAGTCGAATTCAGTGGTGACCTTTTGGTTCGGTAATTGATTATGCACGGTCATGAGTTGACATACCCATGAGTGATCCTTCCTCAAGGTGGCACTTGTGTGTGCAGATTCACGACATGTAGGTAGAACACTTGTTAAACTGGTGGCAAACTGTAAACTCTAACCTCTGATGGACACTCTATCTGTGATGAACTGTACCTTTGAGGCCGAACTTTTAGCAGCATTTGCATTACTGTTGGCAGCTGTTACCAGTTAGTCACCAGGTCTGGCCCCTGCTTGCATCAGTCTGCTGGTCCTTGGCTTCTTCACCTACGTCAGTCTGCTGGTCTTTGGTTCCTGCCTACGTCAGTATGCAGGTCTGTGCCCCCCTCCCCCCTTTGCTTGAGATGCAGGTCTCTGGCCCCTGCTTCCACCAGTCTGAGGGTCTCTGGCTCCTGCTTAGGTCAGTGTGGTGGTCTCTGCTCACTTCTCGCAGCTGCAGGTGTCTCTCCACCGTCAGGTGAAACCTCCAGTTTACCCTGTGGTCTGCTTCATTCCCCACCACTACCACCCCCACATAACCCACAGTCCTCTCTCATTCATCCCCACCGAATCCGTATTTTTTTTGTCCTTTGGGCACGACCGTACGACCCTTGACGACGTCGGTACGACCCTTGGGTATTACGATGGCCCTTGATTCGACCCTAATTCCCCCCCTGAGTACGACTTATACGTTGCTTGAACGCGACCCTCCCGGTCGGCCCAGTAGGATGCGTGGGTACGACGCGTCGGTGCGGCCGGGGCATTGGACCCTACCGTCGTGCTCAGAGGTCTTTCGTTTGCCGTTGTGTTCCCAGACAATAGAATATTGTGGCTCTAGCACCTGCTACACTCCCGTTCCATCCTCCTCCTTCTCGTCCTCCTCCTCTCCACACCCCTCTCCCAGCAGGCGTGTCTGCCCCGTGTCCCTCCCTCCGTGAACAGCACCCATCCCTTCCCCCCTCCGTGGCTGGTCCAACGTCCGTACACGATTAATGGGAAGCCAATATTCAGACTATCGAAGGTGCTCTGAAATAGGGACCCTGGCATCCCGGGCTCTACTTTGAATGCAGATGAGGAAGCCAAATCGAACTTGATGCATCGGGGTCATTATCGTTAGCCATCAATAGTGCAGATAGTGAGTGGTGAAGGTGTTACGGTCCCCCCCTGCTGCCTCGCCCGCTTTATTATACACTCTTTACTAAGCTCTGTGATACATCATTATCCTCTCATGACCTTTAATCGCTCTTTTATATCTCTATCTCTCTCAGTGTCTCATTTCCGTCGCGATCCTTCCTCTCTTCTCTATTATCCTGTGTGTTCTTATTCTTCTCCTCCTTGATATTCTCTCCTTGATCTTTATTTCTTCTTCGTACATTGTTAATGAGTTTGTTTTCATTTTATTTTGACCTTATAACCGATCGTGCGTTCTGTATTGTTTCACTACATCTGTATTATTTTTTTTTTATGTGCTTTTACCGTTTATTGGATGGTCTTCCTCGTTTCATATTTATTAAGTCATTTGTGTTTTCTTCGTTCTTTGATAATCTGATTGAATATGTTCGTTTCTTTATTTACATCATATGTTCGTTTCTTTATTTACATCAGGTTTGATCACACCTTTACTAAGTGATTGTCTTAATGGCATTCATTGTCTTTATTTGCTGGTGTGGAACCACACCATATGTGTTTTTACCGTATGTTGTGTAACTTTCTACTCTCTCATTCACCGAGTCTTTCTTTACCTTCTTGTCCAGTTTTATTTTCTTTACATAGTGCGAGAGGGGGGGGGGGGGGTGAATCTTGACACAGTAAGGGAGGATATCAACATAGTGAGGAAGATCGTCACATTGTGAGGGAGATCGGTAAAGACTGAGGGACATCTTCACATATAGTCATGAGTGCCCTGAACTTTTGTGTCGCGCGTGACCAGATGATATAATTGAAGTCCCTTCATTATATATATATATATATATATATATATATATATATATATATATATATATATATATATATATATATATATATATATTAGACATCTTCATCAACTTGATCAGCATATCATTTAATATTTTTAGATGGTTTGAGATTTGATATTCACGAAACTTTCCCCTTATTTTTCCCTCTTCTCTCTCTCTCTCTCTCTCTCTCTCTCTCTCTCTCTCTCTCTCTCTCTCTCTCTCTCTCTCTCTCTCTCTTTTATTTCCAGCGGGGAGGAAGGCATCAAGAAAAGATCCAACTTTAGACAATATTACTTCAAAAGTTCTCTCAAGTAGTTTTCAGCTTTTAAGATCTGTTCCTCGGGCAGCAGACACTCCCAGGAAGTCCATTTAACCCCCCCATCTCTCTACATCCCTGACCATTTGTGGAGGGGGGGCCTTCCCTCCCTCCTCCTCCTTCTCCTCCTCCTCCTCCTCCTATCGCTTTCTCTGCCTCTTTCTTTTCTCTTCGTCTCTCTGGCCCCCGCTGCACCATACTCTCCACCATGTTGCATATTCCTCCTCCCTCTCGCTGCCCTTTACGTCATCTAGTCTGCAGTTTTATCTCTCTTGCTATCATCTCCACCATTGATGGTGATTGTCTTTACCCCGTAGCCTCTGTGATGCTTCTCCAACCATCATCTCCACCATTGATGGTGATTGTCTTTACCCCGTAGCCTCTGTGATGCTTCTCCAACCATCATCTCCACCATTGATGGTGATTGTCTTTACCCCGTAGCCTCTGTGATGCTTCTCCAACCATCATCTCCACCATTGATGGTGATTGTCTTTACCCCGTAGCCTCTGTGATGCTTCTCCAACCATCATCTCCACCATTGATGGTGATTGTCTTTACCCCGTAGCCTCTGTGATGCCTCTCCTACTATCATCTCCACCAGTGATGGTGATTGTCTTTACCCGGTAGCCTCTGCCATGTCTCTCCTACCATCATCTGCACCACTGGTGGTGGAGATGTCTTTACCTCCTCCTCCTCCTCCTCCACACATCCTGCAACTTGAGCTCCCATACCTCCCCATGTATTCCTCCTCGAGTCAGCTGTCTTGCTTCCCCATCTTCATATACCTCATCTCCCCTTCCGTCATTCGCATCTTTCCCTCCTGTCCCCTTTCCTAACCCTTTCCCATCTTCTCGCCTTTCCCTCGCCCCCGCTAATTAAGTGGAGGCGGAATATTCAGTAGCAAGCATTAGATCAGAAAATTAACAGCTCAGAGAGCAGTAAAAAATTGTTTTAATCTTAATCTAAAACTATTATGGACATTTTTTTTTTTCGACGTATATCTTGAGAGATGTGAGACCCATGATTACCTCACGAAGGAACCATCATGAACATGTCCGTACCCATCAATCGCAAACTGTAGCACATGCACAGAAAAAGAAACATGTTTTAGAAGGACATTCTAAAGATATCTTTATCACGAAGTGTAATGTCTCTTTATTTACAGCTCCTGAAGTTTTCAGAAATACCTCGATTGTTTACAATCGCTGATGGTTCTATGGTCGCAAGGTTTTGTAAGCTTCAGTGGCTCCAGGTACCGACCGTGTCATGTGCCAAAGAAGGAGATTTAATCGCTTGTCATACCTAGTCGTGTTCGTCTGATTCCCAGAGGGAAGGTGTTTCATCCTTTGTGTATGGTGATCATGTCACTGTGTGTGTGTGGTTAAGGTGACTGGGCATTGCATAGTGAAGTATTGAACTGGAAATGAAAGTGGGATGTATCGTTCCTTGTTCACTAGAACAGGCGGGGTCAAGATGCTGAATGGTGTCAACATTTGCCCACTGTGGGTGACTACCTGACTGTGGAGTAGTTGTGGTCGTGGCCACACTGTCTTTCTGTGGGAAGCAGCGGATGTGGCCACACTACGTTACTGTGGTCAGTTGTGGACGTGGCCACACTACGCTACTGTGGTCAGTTATGGACGTGGCCACACTACGCTACTGTGGGCATTAGCGTACGTGGCCACACTATGCTACTGTGGGCAGTTGTGGACGTGGCCAGACTACGCTACTGTGGGCAGTAGTGGACGTGGCCACACTACGTTACTGTGGGCAGTAGTGGTCGTGGCCACAGTACGTTACTGGGCAGTAGTGGACGTGGGCACACTACGTTACTGTGGGCAGTAGTGGACGTGGCCACACTACGTTACTGTGGTCAGTTGTGGACGTGGCCACACTACGTTACTGTGGGCAGTAGTGGACGTGGCCACACTACGTTACTGTGGGCAGTAGTGGACGTGGCCACACTACGTTACTGTGGTCAGTTGTGGACGTGGCCACACTACGTTACTGTGGGCAGTAGTGGACGTGGCCACACTACGTTACTGTGGGCAGTAGTGGACGTGGCCACACTACGTTACTGTGGGCAGTTGTGGACGTGGCCACACTACGTTACTGTGGGCAGTAGTGGACGTGGCCACACTACTTTACTGTGGGCAGTAGTGGACGTGGCCACACTACGTTACTGTGGGCAGTAGTGGACGTGGCCACACTACGTTACTGTGAGCACTTGTGAATTATGTCACACCTCCAACACCTTGGGAACTCAGCTTTGGTGGCAGCCCTTCCGTAACGTTAACACAGCACGTGAGACATAACGTTACGTCTCCTGTAACGCGGGGGGGGGGGGGGGGGGGAGGTGGCGGCTAGGAGCCTCTCCCTGGACCAGATGCCAGAGGGGTGTTGCTGATGATCCAGTGGCCGGCTCAACGCCACTCCACTTACAATCATACTTACAATGCTAATCGTCCTACTTAATGGGGCGTGAAGTTACAAGTGTCACTGGCGGAATATTCTCGCGTTGTTGTGGAGCAGTCGCGTTTAAACTCCAGGAGTTTCGAATATACTTAACAAGCGGGGAGAGTTTTGCTTGAGAATTATGCCCTCCCGTTATTGTCTTATATACGACGGTGGCGGCTGGAGTTCCCAGGATGTTAACCCTTTGAGCACGACGATGCAGTGGGTGTGACGGGCAAAGAGGGGTGAGGCTTGCGTGATGGAGACGGGAAGGACACAGACGAGGCACAGTGGCAGGAGGGCGTGAAGAAAGATGTGGAGGCGAAAGTTACAAAAGAAAAACAAACAAACTGTAGTGATAATGAACTGCCGGGCTGGGGGTGGGTGGTGATCAGTTGCTATAATTTCCCCAGTTTAACTGCGTCATTAGATGGTACTAGAGAGGAAAAATGTGGCGGATGTCGATATGGGGGAAGATTTCGCGGCTGACAATAACAGTCGAGAATATTGATGGCAAGACTTACGATCCTACCTTGAAAAAAAAAAATGAAAATGAAGAAGGTTGAAAATGTGACGTAATATCGACGAAAAATAAAAAGAAGAAATGTTAGGTCTAGTTTGCCACGCGGATGCAGGTTGGGCAACGTGTGTTCCACGGTTAAGTGCGAAACTCTCTACCGGGTAATCTGATGTGTGGGGTGAGGGCTGAGTGTGCTGGGTTATCTTCGAGGGTGGAAGGATTTTGGCAGCAGTGGCTCTGTATGGCTACGTTTGACATGTGCAGTCAAAGGACAATGAGGCAGAGAGTAAATGGCAAAATATATGGTAGTGAGGGATGATGATGATGATAATGGCACGGTTGACAGTGAAGATCGCGAAAGTGATGAGACTGAAGATGACTAGGATGACTACGATGAGGGAACCAAAGGGAGGAGTGGTCCATAGAAGCACTAGACGATGAGGATAATGTGAGGAAATGTAGAAAATTAAAGACGTGAATAGGGAAAGAGAGAAGAAGAATATGCAAGATAAAGTGGACGGGACATAAGAACTGGATAACGTAATGGAATGTTGACACCATCTCAGACTGGTCGGTGTAGATGTGTGTTTGACGACCACCACATACTACGTTATGACGTGTCGCGCTTTGAAGGCTGACACACAACGGTATGTAAGATATAACCAAGAAAGTATAGCATGATGAATGATAGATATCATGAGTATATTGGGACTGTGGTACCGGTAGGGAATCCTACTTACACCATGTGTGACGAGAACGGGAAACGATAGGAGGAATGAGGAGAGTGAAGTATAACATAGGCTGTGATAGGACGTGGAGACGTGCAAGATGTCGGGAAGAGATGGGGAAAAGACGAAGCAGGGATAGAGGACTAGTCTCAAGACTCTCACCTTTTGGAGGGAGGGATGATAGATAGTGGAACATATTATGTGAACACAGACGAACTCAAACCTCTTTTGGATAGGATATGGTAACTTACAGGAAATTCATAAATAGAATGAATGGAGCGAAAATAACCAGTGACATAGGAAAAACTTTCCTTATTTTTATGTGAACAAAGCAAAGAACAAAGAGAGTAGGCTTCTGTAAATCGAAGTATTGGATGAAAAATATACCAGGAAGATATGCAGGATACTAACACATTAACACGTCAGTATTCAGCATTGGGAGTGAAAAGATGTTGAGATAATCGATTCGAAGAGAAGGGCATCAGACATCTTGGAGTAACTTGAAATGACACCATAAAAGCAGTCGATCAACTCATACAAACAAAACTGCACAGAGAGCAGGTAGAATACCACTTAGGTTCGTTGGAAAGAAAATGACGGATACATACAGTAAAACTGACGTTGTTACAGGTGAGGCAGAGACTGAGTGCAGCATTAGCGTTAAGTTCAGAAAATGGATTATGGGTCAGCTATACACAGAGGAGGATCAAAGCTGCTGCCGAAATGGTGTAGAGCTGTAAGTTTAATGTCACAGGAAGTACGTTTTAGAAAGAGGGTATTATGAAACATGCATTGAAACATGATTATCCACATTCACAAAATAATATATATATATATATATATATATATATATATATATATATATAATAAAGTAAACTACAGTTTTTTTTGTTAGATTACATGGGAAGTTAAAGGTAAAGTTGGACGATGGATCAAAGGAGCTTCAACAAAAGATTCAAGAGTAGTGGCAAATGGGACTCTGACGAGGAAGATGGTCCCAGCAGATTTCTATCAGCTCCTCTACCGGTCATGGTAATGATATGTGGAGTGGAACGAGGGGTGAAATTTTTATATATCAGATGACCCCAGAGTAAGATTAGGTAAGGTTAGGAGAGAAAGAGGAAATGCAGAGATATAAGACTGGTAAATACATGGGCCAAGGTAGAACTGGATGGCATATCACGGAGGGAAAACTGAGCAGTATAACCGAGGTAAACTGGGCCGAGCCCAGTAAGAAAAGAGGGTGGTAGTGAAGAAACTGCCAGAGACGCAGGACGGATCGTGAATGAGGAGCTGTAACTTGGAAATCACACTAAAATATTTCGTATCATCGGCTCAGTTTTTGAGTGGAGTGATAGCGAGATTTTACACTACGAGGAGGTACAAAGCTAGGGGAAAATGTTTCATTGTATTTGTAAGGAACAAAACGGAATTCTACACCTGGTTTATGGTCAACCGGGATAATATTTTAGCTGATGCCAATAAAGTGGGGCCGGATTTTTAAAGAAGAGTTTACATGGAAATTTAAGGAAATGGGACTATATGGTCAAGCAGGAG
Source organism: Panulirus ornatus (assembly GCF_036320965.1). Classification (NCBI taxonomy): domain Eukaryota; kingdom Metazoa; phylum Arthropoda; class Malacostraca; order Decapoda; family Palinuridae; genus Panulirus; species Panulirus ornatus. Next base: position 12,385,772 of record NC_092228.1, read on the forward strand.
ATGGAAAACTTGGTGTATATATAGCCTACGAGAATGATGTATACATTTTTTATTGTATCAAGTAAACGTAGAGAAAATGTACAGAGAGGAAAAAGTTATCAAGCGAATGCATATTAGTGTGGTAATGATTGAGGCAGAACTTGTCATTTCTTTACCTATAGTTCAACAGATGTTCAGATTGTATGTTAGTTCGTGTCTTGCGATTCGAACATTTATTGAACAAGAGGTTAATCGTAAATTCAGCCTAAGTCTGGACTTACTGTTAAGATACCCTGAAGTGTCACAAGACTTGCAAGCACCGGATATATCGGCGAGCGTGGGAGACGCCGAGGTGTGGGCTGCTGTAGTAGCATATATCCCTCCGCCCCATCACTCCTCCCTCCTCCGACCCCGCCATGCACATACAGCAAGCGGTAAACACATAAACCTCTGACCATTTTCCACCGGGCACCGTCAGACATAATCTACACGCTCGTGAGACACCACCACTTACTGCATGGGTCTTCACCTTCCACAAGTTTTCAAATGTCTTATCGTGACACGTTCTACGTTTTGGTCGCGAGCGCGGCGGTAGGGAGAATGTGGATAGCCGCTCGCACCAACAGCGGTACCTACTTCGGAATCCGAAACCAATTTACTCCTTTACAACCTTTGATGGGGTGTCGAGACAGTGTCCTGAACTGAAGGTGGGCAGAGTTGAACCTTTCCATACTGTACCAATATATACTTAGATGTGAGTGGTACAAGAAACACTTATTTCTACTTCCAACTTCACCAGTCATCGTGCATTCGCTGGCGTCTAGGGAGTGGCTGCACGGCTTCACGTCATTCCACTTACACTTGCAGGGCTAATGGTCCTCACTTAATGGGGCGTGAAGTTACAAGTTTCTCTCCATAACATTCTGGCAGTAGTGCCAGGAGTGAAACACTCGCCCAGAGCGTTAACTTCCCTGTATCTAGGATTTAGGAAGAGGAAATCCACTTCCAGAACACACACACACACTCACCCCAGTCCGCTGTGTGCTTTGCGACGGTGCCTGGAAACTTCGTCTTTTGTTTCACAGCTGCCAGGTGCCCCACGGGGGACATACTAGACAAGAACTACCTGTAGGATCTTCTTTGGTTGTATTCACGCGATACTGGGAAAGAGAAAGTGGGAGGAGACGAGCGGTCACTGGCTCGTCGGGGAGGGTGAGATGCGAGGATTATGAGGCAGTGGTCGGTGCCCAAGGCTGAGCATTGGTTGGCCTGCTGGAAAGATTTGAATATCAACGCCGAGTATACCTGCCCAGGCGCATGGCCATACACCCTTGCCTTTTTGTCTAACATTATTCGGGAAAGAATACCTAGTTATTTCAGAAAATAATACATATGTTCTTATATATACGCTATACATATTGAGTCCGTATGACTAGAGATGAAAAGTGAATTGTTTTTTTGTTTGTTGATTCACACAGTGATGTTCTATGCTTGTTATCCGAGTGGATATGGCTATGGACCTTACCCCTCCCTTACCTGCTCCTGTGGTGACGACAGGAACGCTGCCTAGGTGTATCTGCCGTAACTCTTGACTACGGCTGTGTACTGTGGGTAGGGCGGCTGTCGACGGTGTGTGTTATGCGAAAAACCACACCAGGTGAGGACCCCTTGACTACGTTTTGCAGAAAGACTTGTGAGGAGGTTAAGCGAGCGTGATGTGTGTAAAGTCGCTTTGATATATTGTCAGTTGAGGACGCTTACTGTGGTCTGTTGTTGTCTGTTGATAATTGATTTACTTGTATATTGGAATGAGGTGGGAATCCGAACGAGTAACTGGTTGTATCGTTCAGTTTACGACAGGATGTTAATAAAGTCCTGAGAATTGGATCATGAAATAGTTTATAACGTAATGTCATGTAAAGTGTGTGTTACGTGGTGTCATGGTGGAAATGAAGTCACTTCTCATTCATAACGTCTCATATCTCTCAGTAGTGATTTAGCGTAATTCTGAAAAGGATATAGAAATGGAAGAAAAAAGTACCATCATGTACCAAAAAAAAAAAAAAATTTAATCTTAAAAGAAAATGCCTTGGAAGATGCCGACCTGACGAAAACGCTTTCTGCTGTTCGATGCGCCAGATCTGTGCTTCGTATACAGGTCTTACGTACGTCACGTTCTCTGATTCTTACCTGCAGTGAGACAGGTTCTCATGGCCAAGGCTGTATTAGGGCAGCTGGTTACATTCTTCTGATGGATAGGAACACAACTCCAGGCCAGCCAAGGAAACTGTATGACAGCAACCCCTGCTGTGTGTACCCCACAGCACTGTGGTAACATCCAGGGTATCGTCCCAGAGCAGCCATAAGTATCGTCCTGCAGCAGCCACATCTTTTGTCCAGCATCAGTCACAACTACCGTCCTGCATCAGTCACAATTACCGTCCTGCATCAGTCACAATTACCGTCCTGCAGCAGCCATAATTATCGTCATGCAGCAGCCACAAGTATCGTCTATCGTCGCGCAGCAGCCACAGTTATCGTAGAGCATCAGCCGTAAATATACCGTCCTGCAGCAGCCACGATCATCACGTCCTGCAGCAGATCTTGATATCTTCCCAACCAGAACCTGACTGTAATTGTCTTTTCCAGTAACTACGGCTACAGCAGGAGCTACCACCACCACCTTTCCCTGCCAACAACGGTTATTGTCTTACTGCCGCTACCACCACTTTTTTTTTTATTAATCCACTTGTATGTTGTAAGTTCCGGGTATCGTCCACTGGTCGTGGCTGGCGTCCTCACCCTCCCCCACGACTCGTCGTATGCTGGAGGGGCGGGACGCAGGGAGATGGCGTGTGTGGTAAGGACTCCGCCTCCATCATGGCCCGGGTGTGCTCATGATACCAGAGCGTTATGTTAATACCCAGACTCTCGGAATTCATTAAAACTGACGGACGGTCCATATCGGTAATTGGGACAGAATGCCTCACTGGCGGGTTATAATGTGTGAAGGGCGCTGGTTGGTTGGGTTGTTGGACGCTGCCTCGGGTTGGCTGGCTCGGCGAGCGTGCGTGAAACTGGCCCGGAAGGCTTCCGATCTGCTGGTGACGCGCCTAATGAGGAGGCGTTAATTATTGTTCTCGAGGGCACGGGATAACCTTAGTTATGCGAGTACAGTCGTCATAGGCACGGGCTACTGAGAGGATGCCATGACTTAATGCATGTTGGTAGAGTCGTCATACACACTGGGTGTTGGCATGATGTCATGCGCCCGTATATGAGAGTGTACTACTTAGTACTGTAGGTGTGGTTGAGTCATCAAGTTATCATAAGCGTCATGGAGGAAAGTCAGTATAGACGTGGGCTTAGACGATTTACTTCGAACGAGGCTAATGCCTTCTTCTTCAACAGGCTTCCTAACATGTGCCATAACCTCACACCAAGAGTAGTCAAAAGCAACGCCACGCATGCGTTTGAAAATTAGTAAAAAAAAAAAAAGCTGCACGTATTTCTTTTCAAGTGTTTATGTGTCTCTCCATTCATCACAAGTGAGTCTTGTGTTCCTGATCTTTTCTGCTGTCACAGACAACCTTGCAAGATCCCAGTGGCCTGTTGCTTTCTGCCTTTTTTCTTTTCTTAGATATTAATGGCTCGTTCACAGCCAACGCGCGTGTTCATCCTCGTATTTCGGGATGTTCGATGATGGTAATGGGGCAAGTCCGTACTAGGCTTAACCCAAAAGGATGGCAGTTGGGCCACTGACCGGGCATTCGTCTTTGGAATTTGAATTATTTTTAATTGGTAGTGGAAATTTTGATTTGTTTTATGTAAAAGATAGTAACTGAAATCAATAGCTGACTTGCGAACAGTGAAACATATTGGCCGGGGATGTATTACTAAGTTCCCAGAGTGTTATAACACTGGTTCTCCAATGCTGGCGTAATCCTCCCGATGATTCCTGTGATCATAGCCAGTAGCGCCATCTCGGACGGGGCCTTGTATTATACAATCAGCAACTCTTTCACTTTTAATTACTATCATTCCTCGGGTGGTCATGGATGATTACTATCATCCCCCCCCCACCGATGGTTATGGAACCAGCGAGATCATTCTTCCTGATTACTGTAATTGGGAGGTTAGTGAGGAGGTGGGTGACCGGGTTTCCCCCCCCAGCTTGGCGGAGGTATTATTGTGAGGGAGCGCTTCCCGGGGTGGTGACGCCTCCCTACACCCCACCACACCACCCTCCCTCACGCTGTGTCATCATGCCACAGGGGGTCTAATTCTTGGTGCCTGGGAAGAATGGTGGAGGTGGAGGGGCTGTGTGGGGTATAGAGGAGCCGCCATTCTATAGGGCGGCGTCTCAAAGAGTCCGGAGTTGCAAGCAGAATTCAATGATGAAGCTTTCGTTTAACGAACAGTGTTCACGTCCCGTGTCGTGAACAGGCTGGCGTACACATGCACAAGAGTACGGACGAAGTGCCGACGTGTGTGTGTGTGTGTGTGTGTGTGCACGTCATTTCATGTGTACGTCATGAAATGGAAAATTAACATCTGTTAAACTAAAAGGTAAAGATTAGATTCTGCCTTTGAGACTAGACTGTTCAAACAACCCGCATAAGACTCATTCATTAGCAGTAAGTGCTACATGTTACGCTACTCTCGCTAAGGTCTTGTGTAACTTTAGGTTGGTGATATTGTTACACGTAAAGGAAATATCATGAAATATGCAATTGTCTAATTGGATCAATGAATTTAGTTCACCCCGCTTTATCATACAGATAATCTCATGATTTACCATATTGATAAATCTGATACTAAAATTAATTTCCTGTGAATTCCATTATTCTCGAAGTTCCCATGTTCTGAGATATATGATATAAAACTGTAAGAATATCATGCCCATTTCTGCAAGCTGGTCCACAGCCATTCATTCATTCGGAGATGAAATAGAAGTACTTGGTATGCATGGCGAATTTGTGCGTGGGCACAGTTGAAGAAAAGTATACCCTGGGGTCAGAGAGTCCGGCCCACGTCTGCCCACTCTTGTGTGGAGGAAGTAAAGTGTTTTAGATATCTGGGAGTGGATCTGGCAGCGGATGGAACCATGGAAGCGGAAGTGGATCATAGGGTGGGGGAGGGGGCGAAAATTCTGGGAGCCTTGAAGAATGTGTGGAAGTCGAGAACATTATCTCGGAAAGCAAAAATGGGTATGTTTGAAGGAATAGTGGTTCCAACAATGTTGTATGGTTGCGAGGCGTGGGCTATGGATAGAGTTGTGCGCAGGAGGATGGATGTGCTGGAAATGAGATGTTTGAGGACAGTGTGTGGTGTGAGGTGGTTTGATCGAGTAAGTAACGTAAGGGTAAGAGAGATGTGTGGAAATAAAAAGAGCGTGGTTGAGAGAGCAGAAGAGGGTGTTTTGAAATGGTTTGGGCACATGGAGAGAATGAGTGAGGAAAGATTGACCAAGAGGATATATGTGTCGGAGGTGGAGGGCACGAGGAGAAGTGGGAGACCAAACTGGAGGTGGAAAGATGGAGTGAAAAAGATTTTGTGTGATCGGGGCCTGAACATGCAGGAGGGTGAAAGGAGGGCGAGGAATAGAGTGAATTGGATCGATGTGGTATACCGGGGTTGACGTGCTGTCAGTGGGTTGAATCAGGGCATGTGAAGCGTCTGGGGTAAACCATGGAAAGCTGTGTAGGTATGTATATTTGCGTGTGTGGACGTATGTATATACATGTGTATGGGGGTGGGTTGGGCCATTTCTTTCGTCTGCTTCCTTGCGCTACCTCGCAAACGCGGGAGACAGCGACAAAGTATAATAAAAAATAAAAAAGATAATATATATATGTATATATATATATATATATATATATATATATATATATATATATATATATATATATATATATACCGCCTTGAAAGTCTGAAGACTTAGAATAGTTGTAACTTTTCGTACACCTCGAATACTCCTTTTTTTTATTTCTATCTCTCGTATGAGATTCCAGCTGCTTAACATTACAGCTGTCAAGACCAGTTTTCGTCGTGTGTTCCGTGAGGCGAAGCCCCCGAGACGTCGCTCGGCATACTCTCTCTCTCTCTCTCTCTCTCTCTCTCTCTCTCTCTCTCTCTCTCTCTCTCTCTCTCTCTCTCTCTCTCTCTCCGACAACTTTCATTTTTTGTCCAAAGTTATCGTTGAAGCGACAGGATGATGGATGGAGCAGTCCCATCTCTTTTTTTTTTTTTTTTTTAGTTTTCGGGATTTATATATTAAAGTATAGTGTGTTTTATAAAAGGAAAAAAAAAAAAAGAATAGGAATGGATGATATATTAAACGGACGCGACGCGCTCCAAGCTAGCTAGACGTTGCCCTTAACGTTGGTGGCCTGTAGGGAGGACTGAGGACCCGCCATGGGTGAGTTCGTCTTCGGAAGGTAAACCTAAAACTTTACCTTCGACGGATTCGTCGGACGCGTCTTCCCGCCACAAGGAGACGGAAGCGCTGCCTCTTACCGGATAATTATTTGGTCGCGTCGAGACCGCTTCGCATAACTCCCCCCTCCGTAGCAGGCAGTCGCGTGAGAAGATGCGTCAAGTTTATATTAATGATTATGATAATGCCGCGGACGGCCGACCTCCCGCGCTGTGGCGCCTCATACGTCACGGGTCTCCTCGCTCGGAAACGGGCGGGGGAAAAAAGAAGGGAGAAAAAGAAAAAATTGGCGGGAAATGAACGCTTTACCTGCCACGAGATAGTTGCATATGGCCGTCTTGGCTTTACTTTTCTATGCATGTCATTGTCCTTGTTTTGTTTGTAGTAGCTTTCTATTTTTCTTACAGTAACTAACATGGCGCGATCGAGAGCAACCCGTGGTCGTGGTTATCTTGGTTGAGACGTATCATAGCCTGGGAAAAATAAAAGTAGAAATACACTAGGATGACTCTGTCCCCCCCGCCGCAGGTGTTCGTGGAAATTTGAAGAAGGAATCATATTATTGCGTATTGCTGGCGCGATTTCTCCTCATTAAGACATGTCACCTTCGCAGGTGTTGCCCTAATTCTTCTACAGTTTTGCCGCCAGTGTACTGTTGTTCAAACCCATAATTTCCCACCTGCTTACGGTAGTTTAGATGTAATTCCATCATTTGTTTGCTTCCATGCCAAGGCACTGTTAACTGCTGTATGAGCCAGTTGTGCTTTTAGAAAGACCGAACGACCTTCAGATCCGAGATGCCAGCAGTGAGATAACCCTGGTATTCCGAAGCCTCGTTATTCCCGGAAAGCGTAGGGGGAACCCTGGTATTTCGAAGCCTCGTTATTCCCGGAAAGCGTAGGGTGAACCCTGGTATTTCGAAGCATCGCTATTCCGGAAAGCGTAGGGGGAACCCTGGTATTTCGAAGCATCGCTATTCCGGAAAGCGTAGGGGGAACCCTGGTATTCCGAAGCCTCGTTATTCCGGAAAGTGGAGGATGAGAATGATGATCCGAGGTATCATAACCTCGAAGCATTGTTGTTCCGGATATTGGAATATTGTGATATTCAAAAATATAATTTCGAAGTATCGTTATTCCTAAAAGAGAATGATAATGAATGATGCTAATAGCCTAAAACCAAGGAGGCGCCAGACCTAACCTGTGCGGGGGTGTTTCCTTAATTTTCAGTTACTTATTGAAGTTTTTGTTTCGGAATAACGATACTTGGGAATTACGAAGCTTCGAATCCATAATATTTCTGAATACATTGGTCCCTCTTCTGTGTGTCATTTAAAATATACATTGACCTGATTAAAACATATATATATATATATATATATATATATATATATATATATATATATATATATATATATATATATTATTATATTATTATACTTTGTCGCTGTCTCCCGCGTTTGCGAGGTAGCGCAAGGAAACGCTATTTCCCGCGTTAGCAAGGTAGCGTTAAGAACAGAGGACTGGATCTTTGAGGGAACATCCTCACCTGGCCCCCTTCTCTGTTCCTTCTTTTGGAAAATTGAAAAAAAAAAAACTGAGAGGGGAGGATTTCCAGCCCCCCGCTCCCTTCCCTTTTAGTCGCCTTCTACGACACGCAGGGAATACGTGGGAAGTATTCTTTCTCCCCTATCCCCAGGGAATATATATATATATATATATATATATATATATATATATATATATATATATAGATAGATAGATAGATAGATAGATAGATAGATAGATAAATAGATAGACAGATAGATATAAAAAGGAAAACCAGAAGCAGTTTTTGTTCACGAGTTGTGGTAATTGTTCACATGTGTTGCTTCTCCCTGAGGGAGACTGGCCATGGTCGGCCGGACCAGCACGGATCTCCCTCTGATCCGCCGATGAAGCTTCCCGATGCCGCTAGGCTCCTTGTTGTCGCTGTGCTTCACGGTGGTGGTGCTGCTATGCTCTCACGAGACGCCTCCACGCTCACCGATGCCTTTGCTCCTCATGGTTGGCGGCGTTCCTGTGCTTCTTGTGGTAGCGCCTGTGTATGCGCGTGCCTTTCATGCGCTTCCCTGCTACTTGGAATCGCCTTTTGTTTGAAGGTTGCTGCGCTTCTTGCCAATTTTCTAGGCTTCTCAGTGGCACCGGTATTGGTGCTTCAAGACAGGCAGTGAATTACTGACTGGTTCTCTCTGAGAATGTCTTAGTTCACCGTAGGAAAGCTTAAAGCGACTAGGCTGCAGACCAAACACACACACACACACACACACACACACACACACACACACACACACACACACACACACACACACACCTGCATGAGAACATGGAGGGTAGGGACACACCTAAATTCTGGTTTCAGTATTATTTTGATTAGGATATTTACGCATTACATCTTCTCTTATAAAACGATGTGATTATATATATATATATATATATATATATATATATATATATATATATATATATATATATATATATATATATATATATGATTTATGTATAATTACATCAGGACGATTTCTATGAGAGTTCTCATTTTACCCGAAATTTTTCAAAAGGCTTTTGCAGCTCAAGGCTGCATTACCTCTGGTGGCAGGGAAATGTAGATTCCTTTGGAGTGAGAAGGTCTTTGATGAGGCTGCGCTTCCAATCGTACTCGCGGTGGAATGTCTTGCAGAAGGAACCCGGTAACGCGGAGAAACGGCAATTGAATATATATATATATATATATATATATATATAGTGGTTCCAACAATGTTGTATGGTTGCGAGGCGTGGGCTATGGATAGAGTTGTGCGCAGGAGGATGGATGTGCTGGAAATGAGATGTTTGAGGACAATGTGTGGTGTGAGGTGGTTTGATCGAGTAAGTAACGTAAGGGTAAGAGAGATGTGTGGAAATAAAAAGAGCGTGGTTGAGAGAGCAGAAGAGGGTGTTTTGAAGTGGTTTGGGCACATGGAGAGAATGAGTGAGGAAAGATTGACCAAGAGGATATATGTGTCGGAGGTGGAGGGAACGAGGAGAAGAGGGAGACCAAATTGGAGGTGGAAAGATGGAGTGAAAAGGATTTTGTGTGATCGGGGCCTGAACATGCAGGAGGGTGAAAGGAGGGCAAGGAATAGAGTGAATTGGAGCGATGTGGTATACAGGGGTTGACCTGCTGTCAGTGGATTGAATCAAGGCATGTGAAGCGTCCGGGGTAAACCATGGAAAGCTGTGTAGGTATGTATATTTGCGTGTGTGGACGTATGTATGTACATGTGTATGGGGGGGGGTTGGGCCATTTCTTTCGTCTGTTTCCTTGCGCTACCTCGCAAACGCGGGAGACAGCGACGAGGTATAAAAAAAAAAAAAAAAAAAAAAAAAAAAAAAAAATATATATATATATATATATATATATATATATATATATATATATATATATATATATATATATATATATATATATAAGACCTCAATGCAAGTATGAATTATGCATATTTACGATGTCAAGTCAATACGTCACTTCCAGATACAAATATTGTTAGACATGGTTCATGGAGCCGCTTTGGTGGTGGTCAGTGGGTATCATTATGTACGTAACAACATACACGGCCCTACCGTCCCTCAATCTTATTGAAACCCATGGTAAGAGCTAGGATCAACGTTGCTCAGCCTCTACGTCTATTGAGAAAGCGTGTAATAAGGCGACACGAGGAAAATCTTCTCCCCCAGTGCGGTTTGAGGCTTCATTACCCGGTAAAATAAGTGTACGCTGCCTGGTCCTCTTACTTCTTCGTAAATCACCACCCCTTGGAAGGTTGCCAGATCATCACTTTAGCACCGTGAATAAATTTACTCAGGTGCCTAACTTTGTTCTGATGGTGGCCTTGGGGAGAGTAGTAGTAGAGTAGGGAGGAAGACTGTACTTCATGTGTACAGATAAGGATGTGTAAAGGGAATAATTACCGCGTAAATTAGCACAAAGCCCGTCGTACTGAAGAGCAACTGCCGTAGGAGCTGGTGCTGTGTGTGTGTGTGTGTGTGGGAGGAAAGGGGTCTTTGTACATATTCCCATAACAATGGAGTTCTGTAATTGACAGAGATGAGAAGGAAAATATGTATATGTATGGATATCTTGTAAGACATTTCCAGTTGAGTTTTATGTATATTGAGGTCATGAGAGAGAGAGAGAGAGAGAGAGAGAGAGGCATGATATATGCCTACCTTACACGAATTACATGGTGCCATAAGTGGCTCTTGAGTCGGCAGCCTCCACCACGAACTGTGTAAACAGCTCACGAAATAAGCCATGTATTTCATGTTTGTTTGTGTGTTCTTCGCGCTCTCTCAACCAACATCGTGTGTCTTGCCATGAGTCTTTCTTCAGGAACCAAAGGTGTTGCCAGATAGACATATTCCTAGGGTAGAGTCACAGTAACCTATCCATGTACTCGTAGGCATTATCATGGTAGCCTAGCCATGTACTCGTAGGCATTATCATGGTAGCCTAGCCATGTACTCGTAGGCATTATCATGGTAGCCTAGCCATGTACTCGTAGGCATTATCATGGTAGCCTAGCCATGTACTCGTAGGCATTATCATGGTAGCCTAGCCATGTAGGCATTATCATGGTAGCCTAGCCATGTACTCGTAGGCATTATCATGGTAACCTAGCCATGTACTCGTAGGCATTATCATGGTAGCTTAGCCATGTACTCGTAGGCATTATCATGGTAACCTAGCCATGTACTCGTAGGCATTATCATGGTAGCCTAGCCATGTACTCGTAGGCATTATCATGGTAGCCTAGCCATGTACTCGTAGGCATTATCATTGTAGCCTATCCGTGATGTTAGCCTCGCCTCTCAGAGTAGGGCGAATGCGCTAGGGGCAGGTAGTCCTAGCGCAACTTCAACCTCTGAGCGCTTCTTCACTCCTTACTAATTCCGACCTTCACGAACGCTCTGAGCATTATGAATTCTAGCCTTGAGTGAACGCTCCTTGTCATCATTTGTCCCAGGTCAAAATATCACTGTTGATGATGGATGCCAGTATTACGTGAGTAATGTGTGGCATTATCCGAGGATATGTAGCAAGTGACATTGCTAGTATCCCATTCCGTAATTGTTTTCTCACGGGATGATGAGTTTATGTTGACTTGAATTATTCGAAGGTGGTAACAGTGGCTACCCACCCGTCCGTATCCTTTACGATGAGGCGCCTTGTTATAATGTGCCACCCTCACTGGTCACAGAAAACGTCAGCCAGCTGTTAAGAAGGGATGGCTTAACTAATGTAGTTTACAGGGGACGGCGTGCTGTCAGTGGTGATCTGTTTAAGAGCATATGTGAGGGGAACATCTATGAACCAGCCGGGGCAAATCCACGGAAACCTCTGGTTGTGGATAGGGAGATCTGGGTTTGATGTATTATACATGACATCTAGAACAACCATATTGATACTTGATGATGTTTGCTGGATGTCACAGGTGAACGTGATGGCTCTGCACCGCCGGGCAAACATTCTGGGCAGTGACCCAGTCTGCTCTTCTCGGCGGTGTAGGAAGCATAGCTCATTTAGACGCCCTTCCATCGATCTGGTCGTGCGTGCGTGCGAGGGCACGGCACACACGGTGGGGTGGGTCGTCTCTGCTCATCATCCCATGTTGCAGAGTGAACAAAAGTCGAGCATTTTGCGAGCTGCTCCCGCTTGTTGACACACCGTCTGAGTCTGAGTGCCGGTCTACACACCGGCACCAGAGTCGCTCCTTTCTTACCCCCCCAACACCTGCTTACTCAGCTCCTCCTCCACGGCTCGTGGGATGCCACTCCCAGCTGCTGTTTGATTCTGCGATCACAAGACCTCTGCCGGGAGACCGGTTGGTTACGACGGCACGACCCGTGGGGGTTGTGATACGACGGTGTGGCTTCCATCTATTGAGATGACCCACTGAATATTGTCTGTTTAGAAGGGAATCTCTGTTTTGGAGACAGTTCGACACTTAGTGAATAGTATTCACCTTTAAGTTCAGAGGAAGGCTTGTTATAAGTTAAAAAAGAAAAACAAATTGGGTAAGAAAATGTCCTTCATACAAGAGTTAAACACATCACATCTACCGAAATGACAGCCTCTTCCCAGTGGAGGAAGGAACCTCCTCCTATGTTTTGAGAAAAGGGCTTCCTTCAAGTGGAGGAGAGAACCTCTGCTTAATTGAGAACAGGGCTTCCTCTTAGATGAGGAAAGAGCCTCCAGATTGTTTACTGAGCAATAGGGTCTTGTACTAGTTGTAAAGAGGATCACTTAGAAAGAAGGAAGACTTTCCAGTTATTGAAAACGGGGCCTCATTACAAGTCTAGAAGATGGCTTCATGGCAAGCGCATGGGGGGCTGCCCCCATCAAATCACAGTTCTGATAAAAGAAAAGTCAAGTCAAAGTTGCTCTGTCTATCTAGATTCTATCTGAAGAGAAAATGATAGTTTCGACAAAGAGTTCGGGTAAGTGACTGGAAGTGATAAGTGAAAAGAAATTGTTGGATTGAATTTTAAGGTACTACGTTCATTTCCGTTCATACGAATGTTGTTAAAGTGTTGATAACGCTGTTGTCCTCTCTCTCTCTCTCTCTCTCTCTCTCTCTCTCTCTCTCTCTCTCTCTCTCTCTCTCTCTCTCTCTCTCTCTCTCGTTGACGTACTGTTGAAATTCTAACGCTTCTGTGCTCTCTCTCATTTTTTTTCTTATTGACGCACTGCATTGAGATTGTAGGACATTGATACATGTCCCAAAACACGAGCTGGGATATTGAATGATGAAAACTAGGGCGAGGAAGCCATGAGTCCAACGACGATAGACTGAAACTAGCGTGTCCCTGATGGACGCCAGGGCCCACGACCCCCTTCAGATCTCGGCAGACCTGTATCCAGGGACTGGTAATTCCCGTGCACACACTGATACGTTGCCCGACTGGTTACCCCCTTGCAGTAAGAGGCAGATGGTAGCTCTATTCTCCTCTTTTGTCACTTGACAGGTATCAGTGTAATGCTGTTTAAGATATGTAAATGAAGGATTTGTGTGTGTGTGTGTGTGTGTGACACACGAGCATCAGCTTGACCTGTGCCAGTTGGGTTGGCAGCGAGTCTGCTGCCCCGTCCGGTGCGGGAAGTTGAAGCCATTCCAACGAGATGCGTCGTCTCGCTGCCAACAGTCACACCACATTTTGTAGCTAATGATCCCTGGAAGAATATGTTTTGACCCACTTCCACGTAAAGAGAAGATACAGTGGTTTAGTGATAGATTATAACTGGCAGTTTACATCAACCAAGAGACGTAATCTTATACTATTTATACCACTCTTAGATCAGTGAAGAGAGTTGACTTGTAATGGTGACTTTGACCAAGACGCGAGGACGAGATGATGAGACGAACGAGGAACAGGGACTTTGCTGGGTGAAGGGTGAGAGTGAGGGCGGACCTCAACACGCGCGCCGGGAAGGGACCACAGCAACACTGGAGGAGGATCTAAGGTTGAGAATAAACCCCCTGGCGTGGCTGTGTTGCCAGATTTATATCGGAACAATATATATATATATATTTTTTCTCTCTACATTTCATTCTGCCGTAAAAAGATCCCTCTGGAGACACGGGAGAGGAGGTCCCGCTTCTCCTCTTCAGCCGACATGTGAACTGTTGACAAGAACCGGGATGTGCCGAAGTCGCGCCGAAGTGCGGGTTCGAGTACAGGTGGATCTACGGACGGCGCGGTGGATTTCGGTCGCCTCACCTCGGAAGAAGTGGTCGAGAACTTAACATAGGGTGAGACACGTGTATTAAATACCGAGGACTACGTAGACTAACCAGATCAACACATCCTCACGCCAGACCCAGAAGACTGATTATATGGAGGCTGACTCTGTATGAGAGTGTATAATGCGAGTGTTTTTTTTTACCGGAGTCTTAAGGTGATGTGGTTCGTTCTCCATAAGAGACGCGAGAGGGCAGGACTGGATTGGGGTGAAAGACACGAAAGCCAAGGCCAGCAGAGCTGGGTTGAGTTTATGTTCGACTGGGGTAGTTAGATGAAATCGATTACAGTTCACTGGGTCTGGATCGGTCGGGTTTTGGCATGGATGCGTTTAGTTTAGATTGGACTTCGTTGCTTGGTAACTTAGGTTGATCCATGTTTTGTGTACCGGTGATCCAACGTATTTACCTCAGTACGAACGTTATCTGCAGCGAGTTGCTTGCTGAGAACTAAGGACGATACTGTATAGTTCTGAGTGTGTATGAAAATGGAGTTTGGACGTTGACTGCTGCAGTAACTTTGGTACGACAATCCAGTAGAGTGGCTGCGGTAGAAATGAAAATTAAGAACAGGGAAAGATAATGAAAGACGACTGGCGATAACGTGTATCAAGGGATAGGAAGATGGTTCCAGTACATTATGTTCAGGTAAACACAGTAGTTTTAGCAGATTGTGGTGTGAACTGACTCGTTCCAGCAGGTGACGTAATAGACTGACTCGTTCCAGCAGGTGACGTAATAGACTGATTGGTTCCAGCAGATGACGTCACAGACTGACCAGTTCCAGCAGGTGACGTCACAGACTGACCAGTTCCAGCAGGTGACGTCACAGACTGACCAGTTCCAGCAGGTGACGTAACAAACTGACTAAATTCTGCAGATGACGTCGTGTACCGACTAGTTCCAACAGATGACGACACAGACTGATTACTTTTGCTAGATGACGTCATCAACTGACACTTTCAGCGAATGACGTCAGAGTGAACTGACTGGGAAACATGGTGCTGTAAATGTTAGTATGAAGCGTAAACTTTGAACCCCACCCACAGGGGCAGTGCATCTCGTACTTGGTAATGATGTTTACTAAGAACAGGAACTATATGTTAAGCATGGAGAATATCGTTTAGAAATGTCTCCTCCCCCCCCAAAAAAAAAGAAGGGGGGGCGTCTTAAAGTAAGTGGCCTTGGTTTAAAATGTCATTATGCTGGGTATTTTTTATTTCTTTACAGACATTTTGCTGGGTTGTGTAGACTACAAACGGGACATGGTACAGCCCGGAGATGGACGGAGCTGGTACGGTGGATTTGTGCTATGTTAAGTAACAGTGTCGTGTGTCAAATGATGGCAGGAATCCGGTCATCTGCAATCTTTTTTTTCTATGTTGAAGGCTCCAGTCAGCGCCAAAAGTCCTTATGAAGACCGGGCCTTAATTGAAGTATAGAATTATGAAACGGAAAAAGAAAAGACAAGAGAAAGTATTTACGAATCTTTGAAACGTGCGTTTTATAATGATTGTATCTTTATATATAAACAAGGATATGATCACAATTAATACGCCATATTATTGAATGTCAATGTGATACCTAATATGGCTTGTAATGAACGATGCAAACTACCGTTTAACTTGAGCACAACGGTTCGACGATTCGGTCATTACAATGGCCTACTGTCTCAACACCTAACAGTTTAACGTATATACTCTCATATGATAGTATTACCAACTACTTTTATCATAGTTGAATATTCAACTGAATTTGGTTACGGGAACTGTGGTGTAGTGGTTCATCTGTATGCTGTACGAGGAAATGTTGAGCGATGCTCTTAAGTTTAAGGCGGTGCGGCTAGGCTGGAAATGTTCAGCGATGCTGTATTGCGGAGCCGATTAGGCTTGGATCATCCACAATTGTTCCCAGCTCAGGGGTCGCTTGTGACTAAAGGAGGAAGACGGCATATGAAAACACCTTACAGGAAATTCCTTTCCCTAGAAATAAAAAAAAACTTTAATAACAAAAGATAAGAACAATGTAGACTTCAAGAGGGTATATATAGCGTCAAGCGTCGGGTGTGATAGCTGTCGCTACCACCACCTTCCTATGTGGTACGAGATTTCTCTTTGCATGTTACGTCCTTTTCATTCAGTTTGTCTGAGACAACAGCATCATGAAACAATGAACAACTTTGTTATGCCGATTTATCATTGTGAAAGTAATTACGGATCCTGCAGGAGGCGGTGCTTTCCTTGTGACACGACACATTCATATCTGCAGGCGGGCTTCTTGAATACTAGAATTTGTATCGTACATTCTATCGTTTCGTATTTGGGAGGACTAAACCAACTTGCCACTACACAGCACTGCTTCTGACACAATCCTGAAACTTAATTTGTTAGTAACTGCCATTGAAGATTATTTTGATACGTGCGGAACGTCGAGGTTTTTGAAAAAGGCCACAAGACTTTATTGTGTCTATTAATAGCCACAAGACTTTATTGCGTCTATTAATGGCCACAAGACTTTATTGTGTCTATTAATGGCCACAAGACTTTATTATGTCTATTAATGGCCACAAGACTTTATTGTGTCTATTAATGGCCACAAGACTTTATTGTGTCTATTAATGGCCACAAGACTTTATTGTGTCTATTAATGGCCACAAGACTTTATTGTGTCTATTAATGGCCACAAGACTTAATGTGTCTATTAATGGCCACAAGACTTAACGTGTTTATTAATGGCCACAAGACTTTATTATGTCTATTAATGGCCACAAGACTTAACGTGTCTATTAATATTAGGCCACAAGACTTAACGTGTTTATTAATGGCCAAAAGACTTTATTATGTCTATTAATGGCCACAAGACTTAACGTGTCTATTAATATTAGGCCACAAGACTTTATTATGTCTATTAATGGCCACTAGACTTTATTGTGTCTCTTAATTCTCCATCCTCATATACTTTCTTTTAAACAGTTACCTGGTTGGTAGTTCGATGATGAACGTCACAGGAGTTCCGCACAAACTGGTCTTAATGTGTACAAACAGTCTCCATATACTATGTTAGCTGCATTGTGATATAGAAAAGAATATCGGAATTGTTACAAATAATGGCGCAAAAAAAAAAAAAACATTTCCACCAGTGTGCTTCACAGCTGTTTACATCGTGCTGGACGGACCCCGTCGCTGCTGGGAAGCGTTAATTCATTGCATCCACTCATCACTCAATTTTCATTCGTGAAGCTAGCAACATTGTATCCATATCTTTTGTCTATGGAAATATATTACAAAGATATATGCTTAACTTATGCATCGGGGGCCGTATGCAGAAATATTCTTAGATTTCTGCTCATTTTTATGCTTAGCTGAGCAAGTGACTTAAGTGCCACACAGAAAAGGACTAAGCACGATACTTAGCAAAACTCAGGCATAATATTTAAGAAGTATGAAATGCAGTTTGGGTCAAAATTTGTCGTTTGCTAAGCAAATACTTAAGCGTAGGGCAGCTTTCAGAAACATGCTTAGGAAAATTCTTAAAGTTTAGTAAAAAATTTTGGGGTTAAGCATACTTAAGCATTCTGAGAAGTTTTCTGCATACGGCCCCAGGTGACAAGATGAATACAGAATGCAATTTGAAGTGTTAATCGGGGTGTTATCAGACTGTGATCTTTGGGTACCAGTCTTAACTAACTTTAGAAAAAAGGAAAACGTGGGAACATTTTTATTTTTTCGTAGAGGTTTAGGACGGGAATGATGCTCACGGTAGGGAAGCTTATCATCTTTTTATGGCGTTTATTTTCAAAGTGGTTGTGTTTACAATATGGCTAGCTAGCGACTTGACGTATGGGTTTACCAGTGAATACTTGGGAATAGTTAGTTTCTTTGGCTCTTGAATATAAAAGTGTAATAATATTTTGTGATATAAACAAACCAGTATCTTATAAATACGATGTGGTTGTTTCGTAAAGTCTGATCGGGATTTTCTTTTATAAACGTTTAGATAACTATGCTAGGTTAGGTTAAATATTCTTATGTTACGGAAGAATATTCGGATCACATTGCTCTTTTTTTCTTTTTTTTTTTTGCCGACTGGTGTCATGTAAAACGCGCGGAGCAATATTCGCTGCAGACGACGCCTGTCCTACTGAACTATATATACTGTTTACAATACTCTTCACTAGATTTGTGGTAGGAGTAAGGAGGTTAGCAAGCTTGTCTGAAGTGAGTTGGGAGTACCTCTCCCTGATCCACCCCATGGGAATAGGATCGAATTTTATGATACTATGACTTTTAGGGAAACACACCAAAATGAAGTGAAACATTCTTGATTTTATAGGATCTGTACCTTCCTTTACCACTATACAAGAGAGACTTGCACGTCTTATCAATAAAATGATTGTATCGTACTGAAATTTTTATTAGGTTTGCTTCCGAAGTCATATAAGGATAATCGTTTAGCCTTTATACAGTATTAATTACTTCTTTTAGGTGTAAACATTTTGCTAGAATAAGGCTTCCTCCAAAATTGTAAGGGCAGCCATTTGGCTAATACAATCTTTACAAATTTTTTCAACCTTATAGAGATAGACATATGATTGATGATTACATAGAAGCATACATGGGAAGGACAGACAATACGAGACCTAACGGTCCATTAAGAGGTTTCCTGTAGAAGTTTTCTAACTATAGTGGTAGAAACGGAATATCAAGCTTGAAGGTACCTCCCCATCCACCTCTCCTTCCAGCCCAACTTACTGCAGGAAAAAAAAAAAAAAGGTGAGAAAATAATACCATGCAGTATATCGGTAAGATATTGCCAGACAGCAGAACACATTAGATTTTTAAGTTGTCCGGTCTTATAGGTGGTAGTCGTTCAACCCATTCTTTTCATTTCTTCCACCTTGTATGGGTCAGACATTATAGCTTATTCATGATTATATCTCGCAACCAAACAGGGGAAGACCTTTCACCTGTAGTGTTCAGGTGTTGCTCTCTCTCTCTCTCTCTCTCTCTCTCTCTCTCTCTCTCTCTCTCTCTCTCTCTCTCTCTCTCTCTCTCTCTCTCCTTCCGAACTTTCATTTGCATTATGAAAGTATACGTGCAGACGAGCTTGATGCAGATATCAACACAACTGTTGGCTATTTTTTCTCTAATATATCATTTCCATTTGAGATAGCATAGTTTTTTTTTTGTCCTTTCAGTTATAAACGGAGGATCAACACTGCTCTCATAAGGTAGATGTCTTGCGAAGTTTAAGCATCGAAGTTTCCATGATGATCTATTCAGGAGAGGGAGATAAGGAAGATGTGTTTACTATAAGCTATTTTTCTCATTTCATTTCCCCCCCTCTTTTGCCTTTACCTTTTACGTGTCTTTAGACAAGCATATGATGGGGCTTTGTGCTCGTGTGTTCGTTTATTTCTCGTTTTCTTGCGTGTTTTCCCTGCATATATTTGTGCAGGTTCAGATCGATGTATTAATAAATGCAGTGCCGTACTTATTAATTCTTGTACAGTACACTCACAGGAATCCATGTAAGTACCATGTGTGTATGTACGCTGTGTGCTTTTGTTAGTCCACGTATGTACATATATGGATGAAATTTATGTAGTATAAGTGGGTGTGTAAAGTGTGCGTTTTCATGTGGTGTGTGTCGTGTGTAGAACTTTTAGTATCGTACTAGGTTATGCTCATGTCTCTTTTTTAATAGATTAACTCCACTGTGTAAGATTGATTGTGGCTGTTTCATTAGTTTGTGGGAAAAGAAAATCGCCGTACTTCCCAGTTCTGCCTTTCCACTTCATCATTCCGACAGAATCTGCGCGTGTGCATTGTGGTGGAGGGCGGAGCTTCGCGGCTGACCAACCCACCCACGCCAGTGTTGCCAGTCTCGTGGGGTTTACCACACCGTTGATTTTCGGCATAGTTTTAAACCGCTGAAGGAATTCTAATATATGTTTTGGTAGTAAATTATTATTTAGCTCTTTTATGTGTACTGATCTTAATAGATTTTTTCATAGTTCATTGTTCTTTGGTCACACCAGTGAACGTAAAACACGAATATTTGGCTGATATTTTACAGGACAGGGATTTGTTTAAGATTTCTTATGGTTAGTCTTTATAACTTCACATGCAGTTATACTAACATCTTTTTTGAATGAGGGATATAGTTCCGGATGCATGGAATGTCATCCCAGCTGAAGCAAAACTCGCGTGAAAAGCATTTCAAAAGGCAGGGCTCAAAAGAGAAAACCTAACCGTTTATTTCCAGGAGCGAGAGGTAGAAATCCCGAAAGGACCGTCTGGCAGCACTGCTCACTCTGCCCTCCCCGTAATGATACTACGTATGTCAGTCTCTCTCGAACGTTCGTGCAGGTAGGGCTGCGCTGTTCTTACTACCGTGGGCTGTCTCCATGCGTATCTTGTATTTCTTTATATATCGGAGATAAACTTGCGCAAAAAAATAAACTGGATTTGCTTTCGACTATTAGACATTTTCATGCTGTGTTTATTTGATTTGTCTTTAAAGTGTGACAGTTTATTGGGCCTGACAAAAGTAGCATGTACTGATGGTGTAGCAAGCAGGTGTTAGATAGAGTTTAGCCACATCCACCGTTCAAGAATTTGTGGTGTTAGTGCATCAGTACTGTGAGTAGAAGATTAATTTTGGGTTGACAGGGGTCACACTACATCCCTAGTTCTCAGATGAACAGGATGTAAAGGCAAGTATCTTCCGTATATGATGTTGAATGTCGAATAAATTGCCAAATCTTTGGATTCTGGAAAACAGTTTGTTACCCGAAGGAGCAACAACAACCACCATGAGGCGAGCGGGAGAGTCGCCCGTTAGGGTGCTGGAAACGAACGTCGATTTCCCGTTAACAGTAAACGGAGACGTAAACAAGGGCCCCAATGGGAACAAACGTGGGTCCCTGCATGACCACCATCATGACCATGATGCCGAGTCGGCTGCCCCTACCGACACGATGCTCACCCACCCTGCCAAATACCCGTTGCCCAATGATGACGAGGACGACGACGACCTCACCAAGGCCAAGCCAGGCAAACTGCAGAAAGTGGCACATAAGCACGGCCTCACCAAGAAGGGCCTGCTTCTCCTGTTACTAACCGCCTTCATGTGTGCCCTGCTACTGGTGACGCTGCTGGTGATGGCTGTCATGTGGCCCAGGGACCTACAGCAGTTGAAAATGGAAGTGTGCCTCACGCCGGATTGTCTTCGTGCATCAGCTCAGGTAAATGAGTGTACATTCATGTTCTGATTATTATGATTTTATAGATATTTCGTTTATTTGGGGTTAAGAAGGGTTTTGAATTGGTGGAACTATGATGCAATACATATTTTGTAATGTTACATGTTTCTTATGTGGTTTGCCCTGGGGAACTATTGATGAATTAACAGAATTGTGCAGTAGAAATATGTTTTTTACAGTTTCTTAGAGTTCTCTATATCCACAAATTCTGGATCGCGTGAAAATTCTACCCTTTTTTTTCTATTTTATGTGTTGACCTATCCTTGCCTAACCTAGCCTAATCTTTAGGTGTTCCCCAATTTTTCTTTAGGCCAAGGGTAACATTACGTTATCGTAACGAATTTTTATTAGCGCTTGTACTGAAAGCTAACATGAATTAAGTAGGATGTTAGATAAGCAAATCCTCCTCCCCCCCTTTTTTTTTTTTCTTCGAACCAGCCTAACCTGACAAAATTTAGCCAAAATTTACATAGATCCGACAACGTAACATCAGCTTTTTCAGTACTCATTGATTTTCGTTTCAATGAATTTGGTTTTGCAGATTATTACAGGAAACATGATAGCAAGCCTAGCCGCAGGGAATATGGCGTCCCTAACTCTCCATCCTACTGGGTTGTGCCTGTTTTCATCTTATTCAGGTTAAGAATCTTATAAAATGGATATTCACATTCAAAGTCTGAGCAAGATTGAGACCTGATATAGCACCACTTCATATGGTAATGAAGTTTAGAGAAAATAGTATGTCTAATTGACCATAATAATGTGACGGAAGAAAATAGACGAGATAAAAGTTCATCTCTTTAGGTTGCCTGATAAGCTCAGAGACATATTCCCAACGGGGTCACAATTGTATGCTATTGATCCACATATTGTAAACTGAGGCGTTTTATGAAACCAGTGGTTTCTCATTTTTTCCTGTTGATAAGTTATACATTACAACTTAAGCTACCGGACTGAATTTAGGATGTACTTGTTCACTGAAATCATCAAGACGCCCACGAAACTCGCCAAGAAATATGTACTTATAAACATTAACTTTTTACGAAAGCATGGATTTTCAGAAAGGTAAAAGATATTTTACCAGAATGTTTGCTTTTATGTTTCCCTTTTTAGGGCTAGTATTATAATTATTTTTCAATGACCCCTTATATGATACTTAAATAGTATTTTGTGAATATCGACAACTCTTTTCGCTGTGGTAATTATAAAAGGTCATATCTCGGTGTTTTACTGTTTGTGACTTGGCTTGACTTAAACTGGATGTATTAACCCAATGAAGTCTTGAATCTCCATCATTTAAAAGCAACCCGGAAAGAAATGAGGGATGACGAGACGTTGATCCGAACATACAGGCGTAAATGTATACTGGTGTCCAGAAGATATCTCAGTACTTGGTAATTATGATCTATTACACTGACAGAAGTACTACCGTTTGGAAGCAAGCGTAACCGGTTTTTTTTTTTAGGGGTGGTTTGACTTGCCCGGACTTGGGGATACCGGTACAGACATCTTGTATTTTCAGCTAAAAAAGAAGATTTCCATCTGTAGTACAAGAGGAACGGTTTATTGCAGCACATTGTATATACAAGTCCATTGACAACCAAGAATTATGTTTGAGGCGTTTTATTTATTTTCCTTGCAAGTACAGAAAAGTTGGGTGAGTTGTGGCATATTTTTTGCCCGCGAACACGCAGCTTATTGAACAAAGTACTAGTACAGACAGCTTTCGCCTTGGTAGGGTCGCATCCTTAGGGAACAAGGATCAGTAGCATTTCATAAAAGACTTACTCTTCTGAGGCTCTTGATTTACCTGCTAGGACTGTTTGTATGCTCTTAATCCCGTATTCTCTGCATGATTAGGTTGATTGGTGCATTTTCATATCTTTTACAGTTTTACATAAAGCGTATTGCGAGGAAGAGATGATATGAACTCGAACATATCATTGTTAGATTCTTTCAAGTATTATTTCCCAGAATTGTTGTATGAAAATTAAAGATACCGAAAGCAAAATTCTTGATGTAACCGTTGGTGGCTTGAGTATTTTAGCTTTCCTTGGGAGCTCTCTACCATTTCATGTCTGTTCCAGTAAACTATGACCTGGCGCATTTTTAGAGACACTTTTTTCACTTCATCTAAAATTCATAAATGATTTCCCCAGTCTCCTCTTTTTCCCCGTCATTAACTTGATTTGAATCTCTATATGAACGATATTAGATACTGCGACATAAGCACTCCAGAAAATTGTCAGTTGATTGTAAAATTAGATAATACACTTGTATTACGTACCTTGTATTATCCTTTGAAACACCTAATCTCCCTACCAATCATTCATTTTAATTTTCAATATTCTAGTCAAAATATACCGGTTGGGGAGGTAGGATATATATATATATATATATATATATATATATATATATATATATATATATATATATATATATATATATATATATATATATATATATATATATATATACAGGTGATCCAAATAAGAAGCTTGGGAAAGCAACTAAGACGAGGCGAGGGTCGGCCATACGTTCTGCACTCTACCATTTAACCAATATCCGGAGGGAAAGCGCTCGAAAGTTCGACTGTGTTGAACAAATTATGTTCATATCAGAATTTTGTATAGTTTGTATGTAACTTAGTTAATGACTGTATTCTTTCTAAGATAAAAACAAGAAGAATCAATCGTGCAACTTGCTTCTTCATAGACCTGTGGCAGCAGCACTGCGCTGACAAAGGGAGGCGAACCACAATGTCCTTTACAAGTTTAGTTTCTAAATAAATGGAAGGAATAATAAGGAAAAAAAATGGGCGGAGTATGATGAGAAGCATGATATTTTTATTTTCTTCGTGACAAACGGTCTGGTTTCAAAGCTGGTAAATCATGTCACGATTCTTTTAAGTTTTCATGAGGGGTAACCCAGGTAACGGAGGGATGGGTTGACTGTTAATATTTGGATCTTAGGAAAGCATTCAGTCATGTACCTTATTAATGGTTAGTATAGAAAATAGATCAAGGAACCTATCAAGCGGGGTGAAATTTTTTTTTTATAATCAAAGGAAGATAAGAAAGGTGACCAGAGGCAGGTGTTCACAGAGGCTACAGGGTCGTCACCATGGAGTACCTCAAGGATCTGTGCTGGCCCTTGTAATGTCTTACTATATGTAAAGCATATACTTAACATTGTTACTTTCGCTGTTTGAATATTCAATGACCATAATGCGAAACTTATGTTGCCATTTAAAAGTAGACAATGATGTATAGAATTTCAGGATGTAAAAAAGAAATAAATATGAATGGATCCATGAGTGGAGCACGGAATTTAATGCAGGTAGATACCTTAAAATAGAGTTTAGAGAAGGTAGTAGTAGATCCATATGATTTTAAAGATAGGTGATTGGAGTCTGATAAAATTGAATACGAGAAAGATATGGGCATGATTATAAACTCTTTCGTAACCTGTTGGTATAGAAGACTTGAGTAATAAGGAACCTAAAAACGTGTAGACTTAGCGAACATGGAGATCGTCATTTGTTACGTACATGCATAGGTAAAGGCATGATCAGAAAATCACTAGTAGTCTTCATAACACCGACTTTTCTAATATGCTGCTCTGGTTTGGAACCCATACTTCAAGAAATATAAAACTCAGACGACAAGATACAGAGGATAGCCTCACATTGCGCGCTTCCCTGAGAAACTTAAAAACCTTCCAACCTTAGAAGAACGAGGAAGAAGAGGTGATATGATTATGCTGTTGAGGTGAATGGAAGGACTGGAAGAAGTAAAGATCAGTATGTAATACCTCCAAGGGCAAGAGTTCATAGCTATAGATTATGTAAAGTGGGAGGAAGAAAAAGTGTGAGAATATTCAATTTCCCAAATATTTGAAAGGTGGAATTCAGTAGATGATGCTGCGTGCCAAAAGCATTCATATTTTAAAAGAAATATTGTAATATAGTAAAATGGGACAAAACGAGCATTGCACAATCCTGTAGAGATACGATTAGGAAAGTCCTTTGTCTTTCTCTTCATTTTATTTGGTATACGAATTTACGGCAAGGAAAAGTATCAAATTATCTTTTTAGTTGCCCAGTACATGTATACCCATTGGATATATTTCGTATGGAATACATACATGACCTATTTTTCTGTTTTATAACATTTTATTATTTCTTAATAAGCAATAGCTCCAGCCTAAGACATTATAAATTCCGTTATTGGCTACTTGATGGATTTAATGGCTAACGGCTGCTGAAAAATCAGGGTCAAAATTGGAACACTTTCATCTTGCATAAGTATGAAAATATGTTGGTTTTCTCTTATTCCAGTTATTAAATCAGTTTTGACGATAAGGCAGTTCATGTTTACTTAGTATAAGGCCGAGCAAGCGTTGCGTAGTTAAACCAAACTTACCAAAATAAGGCTTGCAGCGTCAAGAAATGGTATCCCTTTTTTATTGGCAACTGTACATGAGTTATTTAGGTGAGTCATTTTAAGTAAAGTCACTGTAGATGTCACTTCAGATGTCACTTCTAAGTAACAACCTTTTGATAAAGTGCATTTGTAAACAAAGGCATCAGAGTAACAAGCTAATAGAACTACATTCAAATTATATATTAGCGTGGGTCTGACTCACCCAAACAATCCTGTTTCCAAGACCTCGGAAGTTATCGCTAGTCACACTTCACTGGAGAGCCCATGTCACTCTAACCGACTCGTCAGTCTCTGGTCACAAGCCACCATAACAGTTCCTCCACTAATCTGGTGCCCCACCAACCCCTCTGCCTTTAAGTGGTCGTTAAGACTTCACACGGAAGCTATGTTTGGTAGTATCCGTACTTTCTTTGCTGAACAGTTTGAGTATCGTTGTGTGCTTTTCTTTCGTTTAAGATGAATGTTAGTATCTAGCTTTTTCTTTTTTTACTTAGATAATTGGGGGAAAAAAAGGGGAGGGGGTGGGGTGTTAAATGGCAGATAAAGGCCTGCCGAATGTATAAACAACATAATGGCTCGTACGAAACTGATTCGGCGTTCTCTAGTTACTGTTCGGGTGATGGCGATGGAATGAGTGTTACGCATTTTTGCTACATATACATCGGGCGACACTAACGTTGGAGCATTCGAGAGGTTACAGAGTAAAGGGAATACCAGATCAATATTGGTTTTGTGATATGGTCACCACCAAACTACTCAAACAACAGATGGATCAGCCTTTTCAATAAAACTAGACATTTACTGTAAAATTGAGTTTTGTGATATACATGTTTAAAGTACATTAGTAAGCCTTTCTTTTGAATCCATCGCTCTTAGATTACGGGTAAATGACCGTGACACGTAACTGCCAATGCAGGGAACGTTTACTTCCAAGCTTTTGAGCAGAGTAAACTGTAAGGCAGGTTTGAACAAGGAAGATAAATAATCACAAACGGATGTTGTGCACATTTTTGGGGGGTGCGTAAGTTGTAATTTTTAGGTCCTTTTGGATTACGTGTTGTACGGAGAGTGTTAGTTATCGTAGGTGGGTAAATTCATGAAAACTCAGAATGTATTTAATCTAGTCCACAAGCAGCACCAAGATGCCATTTTGGTTGCATTGTCTCAACGTTGCGATGGTTTCGGGGATCTTATGCCACAAAATCATTAATGATTTCACTTATGATAGTTTGCATTTCAGCTCAGCCACGACTTCATCAGCATGAAGTAGACAACCTTTGTTGACAGCCAAAGCATGTTTACCAACATTGCTGTAATTTGCGACTACATGTGTAAACAGAATCCTCATACCACACCGGCGACGTCAGACCAACCGTCTAGCTAGTATACATTCTGGCCGACCTAGTTTAACTTGGGCACATTCTTTTCAGACTCGATTACTGTTTACTCTGGCTTGATTATAGTTGCCTGCACTCCTTGTGCCAAGAAATTAAACTTTAGCCGTTATAAATGGAGTAAATATAGTGAAAATGAGCGCCAGTACTAATGTCTTGGAAATTCATGGTTATCGATTTGTCATCCATTTATTTAAGACAAATGTGAAGCTTTTGCTTTGAGGTTTTTAGTTTTGTTTAATCATCATAATATATATCTTAAATATTGGTCGCTTAATTTGCCCTCACTGATACCCAAACACAGGTCAACTTATTTTGCATCTTTCATGCCCGTTAAGACTGATTAAACGAATGTCAGGATTCATTGCTATTGTATTTCTGTGATCTTAAGTTTTCATGTGTTGTTGAATCCCCCTGGGAATGACCTGTTCTCCTATGTTCGTTGGTATGGGCTATAATGGGAAGCCAATTATCGGGTAGATAGGGTAAGGGACATTAAAATAAACGAAAGAATATGCATCTCTTATATAGATTCGGTTACTAGCTATGAAAAAGTAAAGTATTACGCCTTCAAATTGACTTCAGTGCCCCATATTTCTTAGTGTTATGACTAGAATATGCATCTGTTATATAGATTCGGTTACTAGCTATGAAAAAGTAAAGTATTACGCCTTCAAATTGACTTCAGTGCCCCATATTTCTTAGTGTTATGACTAGAATATGCATCTGTTATATAGATTCGGTTACTAGCTATGAAAAAGTAAAGTATTACGCCTTCAAATTGACTTCAGTGCCCCATATTTCTTAGTGTTATGACTAGTTGATCCCATATTGACATAAGATCGACGTGAACAAACAACATAGACAAGACTTGGTAGGTTCAATCGTTAAGCTTTCGTACTCAACTGTAGTTGTGGTGATCGAGAAAACTGTGTCTTCAGCCGTTAGGCCTATTTAACCTGTTGGTGTTTTGGGAGATTGTTGGTACAGCCGGTAGGTTCTCAAACGTATATTGGCTACACTGTAGGTGCTTGCAGAGCTGTTTTTGAAAATTGCCCCCAGTCTGTTAATGAGGCATTTGATTATTTCTGATACTGTTAGTGCAGTAGAAAGTAGGGGGACCGGTTGTTAGAAGCGTGGTGCATTTTTTTTTTTTTTTTTATTTCGTCGTGGCGCGGATATAATGTGTCCTAATCAATGGTCATCTCTGGTGAAGAAGTAAGCAGAAATTAATCGGGGCTACGTAGGTGGACGTGACTGTATAAGGAAGAAAAGTTATATGAAGGAAGAAAGGCGGAAGAAGGAAGAGAATTCCAGAGCCTAACTGTTCTTTGGAAGGAGTATTATGACAGCTAATCCTCAAGTGGCCGTTCTCCACATACAAACATAGGGAAGCAGCAGCCTAACGCAAGCTTTGGAGGTGGGTACATATACAGACAGACTAGTTAAATAGAGACCAGCACCATCGTGTCGTACGGAAAGGGAAGGTGGGAGAGGTGATGCTAGGAGAATGAAGGAGGCGCAAGGCTTTTGATTCCACTAGTTATTAAAGAGGTAGAGGATGAGCCACCTTAGATGTATGAGCAGTAATTGGGCAAGAGCTGCTCACAAGAAAAAAATAATTACGGCAGCTATACAACACCCACACTATTTGGGAAGCAGACGTTGCAATGTTGAATTAAGCTTAGATAGGGTTGCCGGATGTAGCGGAGGTTAGGGTTATGGTCAGCATGTGTATGTTGATTCAGTTTGAAATGTGGTGTTTTGAAAGTTAACAGAGGAAAACTAATTATTTCTTTTATGGAGATGTAGGGAGAAATTGTTTTAGTACTTTTAAATATACTGCTTCCCCACTTCGAGATGCTGCACATGTCTGAAAGTGAGAGAGGATATTTGATCAGTACGATAAAGAGAACGACTCTTGCTTGTGTTAAAAAATGTAAGAGAGAAGTTCATTTTTTGATAAAAGAAAGAGTAGGTGATAGAACAGAGCCCTGCGGAACACCACTGTTAACGGGATAATTGGAGAAATTCGCACCATCGACGAACACTGCTGCAGTGCCATGGCCGGAGGGGAGACTGCATTGGAGAAAAGAGAAAAAGAAAAAACATAAGAAAGGGAATATAGATACCCGAGACATAAGCCACACCTTGTCAATTGCATAATGGCGAGTGCTACAAATAAAGTTTCACCAAGTCCATAAGAGTTGTGCTGAAATTTTTATTTGGTTATAAGCATTATTATTTTAGATTTGTCACAATTCAACTCGGTCTCTCTCTCTTTGGTAGGTAGCTACCGACAACCCGGCTGTGTATCGGGAGGGTCGGCGACGGTTGCTCAATGAGCCAGAGCACCGTTGGCTGTCACGTTTCACTTTTTTGCCTCATTCACACCCACAAACATGCCTCTCCATCTCGGACATGACGCTTGGCAGATGTAACTCGCACCATTCGTACGTAACTAGATTTTGCTGGGGTACGCTCTATCCATGCCTTGCCTTTTGACAAGATCTCTTAAGTACTTTTTCCCCGCTATGGTTGTTTTTAGGGGATGGGCGGTATGTTGGGAGTGGGAGGGATTTGGTGTGTGCTTGTCTTGGGTGTGTGGTGGGTTGAGGCGGCAGTGGTGGCGTGCGTAGCCATCAAAATGCACACACACGTCTCCAGGCACCAGGCTCAGGTATCCACTTACACGTTTCCCTCAGCCCCACCATCCCTCGGAACTCATCTGCTGTTCTTAGTACTTTTCTCCAGAAAATCGAGTACAGTTTTACTTAAACCTTTACACGCACCATTGTGATTTCATCTCGTCACCCCACACACGGATTAAAACTGTCTGGATGTAGAAAATCATAGGTAACGAGCGATGATGCGCCCGGCAGTTTCTTATGTTGCCTTCATTGGCCTAACTGGCTAGACAGCCGGCACTTACCAAGTTGACGACTATAGGTTTTTGCTCACATTTTTGTTCACTCTTGTTATAGGTATTGTTATAAGGTGGCAGGGGGTGACATTAGAATTTTGTGATGTGTGTCGTGTCCTATTCTAGTACGTGTTAAGGTTTGCGTATTGAAGGTACATTAAAATACTAGGTAGACGTTGGTTATCCTGTGACATCCATACGTATGTTGTACGATGTTTGCCGCAGGAAATCACCAACTGACCTGACGCTGACAAGAACAACTGTTAACCGAGCATTTCTCGGCCAACATTTAGAATAACTACCTTTGCTGATTTCATGGCAAGTTCATTAGGGAACACAAGAGAATCAAATAAACTGAAATCAGTTGGAAAAAAAAGAAGTGACGATTCCTGTGGGCAATGACTAGGCTTTTGTGTTTGAGCAACAGTCTCTTGTTGACAGTGACTTTTGTATTTGAGCAACATTCTCTTGACAGTGACTGGCACTCTCACCAAGATTACAGTCCATAATGTTGTAAATTGTTGAGATTTGAGGCGCTTTAAGTTCACCGGGTCTTCCTGTTCCACAGTTGAAGATGTATGTCTGTATGTTTTCTTTTTCTTCGCCTCACAGCAAGGGAGGTGCGTGGTGGATCTTCAGTCGCACCTTTAGCAGTCCATCAGACTCGGGTGTAGACGACGTAGCGCAGTATGGTTCTCTTCTCACAGAAGTGATGGGCCCACCACGTATATATTTCAGGAAAGGAGAATTTGTAATGATGCTGAGAGTTTTCACGGCAAATGTATTTGGGTAGTTAATCGGGAAATCGAGCTTAAACGTTCACTTGGTTGCAGTTTGATACCAGATGCGATTGTCGTCATAGTTTTCATTTTTTTTTCTTCCTTAGGAGGAACTAGGAGGTAAGTTTAAAAACCAAGGTAGAGAATGGGTTGGCTGTGCGTAACAAAGCATAAGAACTCTTATGCTGTAACTTCCTATAACTCTTGAGATCAGAATGTATCATGCTGGTTTCTGAAGCCAGACGCAAATACTCGGACATTATTGCTCAAGGGATTCAGATTTGTCAAATTGTTATGGATACCTTCTCATTTAGGCCTCCGTGAGCATGAGAAAGCCGATGCTTTAACCAAACTTGCACTTGTTAAAGATGATGTGGAAAACAACATTGGGATGTCAGTTAGAAAAGAACTAACTGACCTATTTGAAGCACGGAAACGAGTTTAGATAAGCATAAGTAGAAACATTTTCCATCACAATGGAATGTGTAAAGTAAAACATGTATATGGAGAAATTGATAAGATCAGTAGATTTCATGATGTGATTGCTAGACTGTGGCTAGGCTGTAGGTACTATTGGCGCTTTGGCCTAACTGGAGATGTTAACCGTGTGAATTGTAAAGTTTGTCGTCAAAGATTTGAACGCAAACTGGAACACTGCTTTAGACTGTGAAGAAATAGAACCTTTTCGGGATAAATCGAAACAAACCCTCGAAGAAATGTCACTACGCTTTTTTGTCAATAACAAGATACCTGAAATTTAAGATGTATCCACTTTTTGTATCTAGTCGGTAAAACTTGCTATATGATACTATGTAATGTATGTACTGAAATACAAGTTGTAACATCTTATGCAATATCAACCCTCTGGGGTCTAAGATGAGGATTTTGCCGGGGATACCGGCACAAATATATCATGGTCCTGCCAGCCGCTGTGGGATAGAACACCCCCAATTGTAGTCCAGGTATACCTTAGGATGGATTTTTAGGTGTTTTATCCCCATATCACGATCTTGGACCAAACGGTTGCTACTTAAGGTAATCATGTTGTTAAAGGCTCTACCCATAGGCTCTCGTAACCACCACAACCTAACTGGTTTTTGGTACACTTCGATAGTATTTAACCAGCCTCTCCCACTATCCCTTACTTTTTTTGTCACTGTAGATCGGGAGTACTTATTTATGCCTGAAGAATGTTCAGCCTGGATTGCAGAAACGCAACCTCTACGAATCTGCCGAGGACCAGATTGCACTGTTGTTGTTCCTGGGAAACTTCACGTAAACTGGCCAGCAAGTTACCATCAACGTGATGAGAAAGCTTCACGCAAGTTTGCTACGGCCCAGAACTAACCCTGGCACATGCACG
Organism: Panulirus ornatus; assembly: GCF_036320965.1. Taxonomy (NCBI): domain Eukaryota; kingdom Metazoa; phylum Arthropoda; class Malacostraca; order Decapoda; family Palinuridae; genus Panulirus; species Panulirus ornatus. The sequence goes on from NC_092228.1 coordinate 12,418,180, forward strand.
GTGGCTAATGTAATTTACGTTCAGTGTTTGTGGCCCACCAAGTTCTCTCAGACTAGGCTTCCCAACTTTGTCCAAGATAATGCATGTTTTACATTTATTTACGATCAGTGAGTCTTCTGCTGGTAGTTTTATTATTATTATTATTATTATTATTATTATTATTATTATTATTATTATTATCATTGTTATTATACTGACGAGGGCCTATTATTATTATTATTATTATTATCATACTGACGAAGGCCTTACGGGCGTTCAACGTTAGGCATGCCGGCGTCGTCGGCGCGCACCATACCGGTCGCCTGCGGGGCTAACTTAGCTAGCCTCGCACGCCCTTTCCTTCGCTCTCTTATGCAAAGAAAATATTTTCACCTGTTAGTATGAATTTTGTACATGTCAGCATTTCAAAATTTTCAAAAAGATCATTTAATCATTATAATGTAGAAATTCGCCACGTAAAATTTGATTTCCATTGCCATTTACCTTGACTCTTGCAACAGTGAAGCCCAGAAATGTTTGCCAGTTTTGAATGCATTGCAGGACTGTGAAATTCGAGAGGTTTTATCAAATAGATCAGACTAGACCGGATAGCTTGTGTACCGTGTAGTGTTACCTCACAGGTGTGTGTCAGTACTAGCAAGATATATAGTTTCGCACTTTTAATAAAGAGGGTGTTTAGTCAGCCTTGCTTATTGCTGCCAACTTGTCTCCTCCGCTCGAAAGGTTCATGTCAAGTTTTTGAAATTTCCTGGTGCTCGGACGGACTTAATCCATCTACCTTTTGTCGGTGTGGATGGCTGGGGACACCTGGCGGTAATATGTAGTGCAAGATTTAGGTATTCATCATATACCATGACAGTAGAAGAGGAGGTACGCAGAAATAGGGTTTTGTGTTTCTGTTTCATTTAAGGCTTATTTTCAGATTCGTCGCGTTACTTAATTTGTTTAGTTGTGTATTGGATTCTCCTTAAGCGTAACGGGACGACTTTAGGGTGATGATGTGACCTTTACCTCGCTCTTAGAATGGACAAAGGCCACGCACATCATACCCGAGGGTGCTCAAGTCATACCGTCGGACTCTTAAGATTGTACTGTCCGTTTCAAGGGTCGCACCGTCGTACCTAAAGATTGCACTGTGTCATGTCATTGATCCTACTGTCGTGCTCGAGGATCATACCGTCGTGCTCAAGGGTCTTTTACCGTTGGGCTCAGTGTGGTTCCACGTGTGTACTGACAACGACCCATTGATGTCCTATAGGTTACCTACCGACTTTGTAAGTCTTGCCGATGTTTTTTTTTTTTTTTGTCTGTCCCTGTATCCCACTTATCTACATACATCACGGCTAGTACAACTTGATCTTATTACCGTAAATCAGTACTTACGTTCGCCATAACCCATTGTACCTTACTTTAAAACTACGTCGATCCAGCACGAACAGTTTCGGATTGCTTGCAGGTGAACCACTTAGTTCGACGTATTCCGAGGCAGACACCGCTTTCTGTCTTCCTCCCCAGCAGGTTGAATACCCAGGCGTCACTCACGCGGAAGCTATTGCCTCCGCATTAGAATAATGGATGGGAAAGCACTATGCATGTATACCAGTAGGAGACGGAGTGAACACAGCCAGGGTTGTCACTGTTTAAAGAGTTGTGTGAATGTTGATATATCCCGTGAGTACGCGGAGAATGAACTAGATCTTGGAAGATCTGCAGCGTATTGGTGTACGGATTTCAACATTTGGCTCGGGGTATATCTTACCTCACGCATTACGATGGTCTCGGAGGTATTCTACCCCCCTAAGCTTTGTCAGCGACCAAGTTGTATTGCTTCACTGCTCAGTTAGGCTGCTGGTGGTAGCGGCCCCCTTAGGCCTACGCACCCAGCACATCCTTGTTGGTCTTGTATTATTGTGAGGATAATCGTCATTAGGCCCTGGATAAGATATTGGATTGAAGTCTTTTGGTCTCTCTGCTTGCTTAACGACGTCCAAGCGATTGCAGCCGTCGGTAACGTGAACATTGTGTGTGTGTGTGTGTGTGTGTGTGTGAGTAGGGTGCTTCTTGAAGAAATATGTGGAATGATCGTGTTCTTAGGAGTGGAAGTCTGTTGAGACTGGTCCAGTGTCCACTGCTGTTTTGTGATTATTCTGATGTTCTCGAGGTATTCTTTTCCGCGCAGAAGTCTTTCCCAAGAGGTATCATACAGATGTATTCATCATTCTGGCTTCACTGCAGTATTTTGTGTAATCACGTAACCCTGCTGTTTCAGAGCTGCGCTGGACTCCATTGAAGTGGGCCGTATACCGTCGATTGACGAAGTGGTTAGTTCATTCTCTACAGCAGCGTAGAGGAGGCGGTATAACGGTTAAAGTTAGCTTGAGAGAAAATCAGTTCGTGAAAATTAACGTGATCGCTGGTTGGATGGTTTTGGTTGTCTTTTAATTTGTGTCGCAGTGACTGCAATACTTTGTTCCCTCACAGTCTGACTTGAGTATAGCCTCGCTTCACTGTGTTATTGTGGCATTCTCAGTCGATTGCTGAGACTGTCCGATCCCAGCTTGACATTGTGTGATCCTTGCCTAGCAATTTTTTTTTTTCTGTATCCTAGCCTGCCATTCTTTGGCTCGAGCTTGGCAGTGTGCGATCCTAGCCTCGCTTATGGTATTGTAAAAAAAGACACCTTCTATGGTGCTTTGTAATACAGAGGATTCCAATGTTTTTGTTTTCTTAGGATTAAGGAGGAATCCAGTGAAATCTTCAGGAGTTCGGAGAATTCAGTAAGTTTATAAGAGATTTGGAAGATTCAAGCATAAAGTTTTTAAGGACTTGAGGGTTCGAGCAAATTTGTTAGGAATACGTAGGGTTTTTTTTTCATCGTTTTTCTCTTCTAAGGTTTTCATTGTATGCGTCGGATGTATACCTAAAGATTATGGTGTTTGGTGGGAAGTGGTGGTGGTGGGGTGGGGAGGTGGGATGTGAAAATAGTGATTGGACATAATTTCGTTATTTGGGGGTTAATCATTAATTTTTATATGGCTTTTATTGTACTTAAGAACTAAGAGTTTAAAAGCATGTGGTCATGGTGCCATCTCTGTACTGGATACCAGTGTTTGTTAAGGTGTATATTTCGACTCGTCCTGTGATTTAGCAGTAGAGTGGGGGCCTGGTAGCTAGTTTATATTTTCCAGGACCAGGCTGGCTTAGTGTGTCGCAGGAACAGGCTGGGTTTGTGTGTTCCAGGATCAGGCTGGGTGTGTCCATAGACCAAGCTGACTTGTTTTGTCGCAGGTACCTGGCTATGTCGGTGTGTCCCAAGATCAGGCAGCCTTGCACACACACACACACACACACACACACACACACACACACACACACACACACACACAGGAAAATGGGACAAATCACATTAGATCGTTTGATGATATTGATTCTCAGTAACCAGTGAGGAAGTGTATGGAATTCTTGCGTTGCTATGTAGCATCACAGGTTGCCATTCCTGGATTGGATTCTCCGCTGCGAACGCTATGTAGGAACAGCCTTAAATTTGTCATGTTGTCCATCACACGCCCTATTTATACTCAGGCGATCCATCCTATTAAAACATAAACGTATCGGTTATGACACCCGTTGTGTATATATACTTCCCTTTGCCTCGCCAGCCGGCCAAGACGGGCCAGCGGGAGTGTTGCCAGCTGGGCGGACGTGAGTAGACTCCCTGGCCGGTTTGAGGCCGACTGATACAGACGCTAATAGTCGGGGATATATTGTTGGTCCATGGGGGGAGAGTGAGAGAGAGAGAGGTGGGGGAAGGGGAGGATTTCTTTGTCCCGTGGTGGGTGTGCTTCCCTCTTTACACTTGGTGATGGTGAGGATCGTGAGGGGGAGAACAGTGGACCTGCACGGGTCTTATGGTGTGATGACCCCTTGACCTTACCCCCCTCTTGTTCATGACCAAGGTTACGCTATCATACCCAGGGGTTTTGTGACCCTAGTGCTGAGGGCGATTAAGGTAGTACACCATGCAGTTAAGGCACCCTCGGTCGAGGAGACGTGTCTTATGACTGTGTTGCCTCATTGTCATTGCAGTAGCATCATTGTGTTCGACCAGGAGAGGCGCCATGTGTTGTGATACCTACGTCGTCCATCCCTCACACCAGGTAATGTGGTCGGCCTTACCCATTATGCACCAGCGACCCCCCCCCCCCCCCTCTGTGACCAACTCCACCCATTTTGTCCTAAGTCACCTTCCCTGTCCGGTGGGATTTCCCGAAGTGCGGCATCCCTGGGGGAAAACAGTGCGGGGTGGGCAGCGAGCATTTGCTTGTACAATACCGGCGATTCGTGCAGGCAAAATGGGGGTATAATCCTAATTGGTTTGTCGTGTTTAGGGGCCCAGGCGACGGTAAACACTGGGTTGTTTTGCCTGTCTGGTGCTAGGGGCTTGGTGTGTGTGTGTGTGTGTGTGTTAGGGGTAATGGAAGGTGGAAAAGAGAGATGCGGGAAGTTGGGTACAGTACATTGACGGCTGTAACTACAGTACTTTCAGCTTGTACTCTACACTGGGGGCGCAGGGGCGTAACTGCAGTTCTTGCATGAATCATAGCACACAAAGGGGGAGGGAGTGGGGGGCCTTAAGTACAGTAATTACATGAAGCACAGTACACTCTGGGTGCGGTGAGTACAGTGATCACATGAAACATAGCAGACTAGGTGGCCGCTCATCGTTCATCCTTTCATCGCATCTAAGCGTACGTCGTCTGCCATGTGTTTTATCACATCCTGCAGGTTTATTGTCTTCCACGTATTCGTGTATCGTGTTCTCTCGCTTCTTGCTTGCTTTGCTACGTCAGTATATCTTATGTTTTTCTATGGCTTGGGTGACACACGCCATTGAACAATGCCATTGCGCCGTGTAGGGTGTATTGGCTAAGAGGGTCAGGGTCTGGTGGCCAGGGGAGGAGTGGGTGATGTTGGTAAGGTAAGCTTAGCGTGGTAGCCTTTCGCAAGAGAGAGCAGACTAGGACTCGTATCTGCTGGTAATATTTAAAAACGTCGTAAAGTTTATGACCTTTTTTTATGAGTTAGATTATTCATTTCGTCAAGATTGACACGACTGAACTGTCTCCTGCTCAGTAAATATGTGTATGATATTTTAGGAAAAGGGAAACAACGATATCTTTACGATTGAGACACACGTGTCGCGAGCAGTTCCATTTGGTACCCGGCAACGCACATTCGCCAGCAAAACTCTTCTCTTGCTAGAGTTAGAAATACCTGCCAGCGAGTACTTTCCTGTAGCTTGGATGTAAACATCTATCAGCGAACGGTTACTCATAGCGACGCTGCAAACAAATGCCAGCACACCAACCAATCTCTTCGTTGACGGTGCGCTCTACACAGCCTCCGTTTTCCTTGGCTGTGTCGCGTGTGTCGGGAGAACATGGGAAGTTTACATCGTCCCGATTTTAACAATAAAATAGTCTTAGACGTGGGCGCAGACCAGACCTTGTCTTTTTCTGCTTTGACTGGAAGAACAATTGAAAAGCAGGATCTGTTATATTCCTATTGCCTTGTATTTTCAGGCGAAAGGGAGACGGATTATATAAATATACCCTTCCCGTTTTCTCCCTCTCATATATATGTGTGTGTGTGTCTCGTTTTCTTTCACTACCATATGTGTCCCTCCCCTTCCCCTATATACACAACCTTCGTTTTGTTCCACTGTTTACCGCATAACGTGTCTCTCGCTATTTGTGGCTTCCTTGCCTGCACGTGTCTTGTGTATCTCCTCCCTGGCATGTCTGTGTATGTGTGACGGGCGCGTCATGAACGGGGGACGTGCTGCTAGCGTAATTGCCATCACATCTCGTTCCTCTTACCTTGCAAGCCTTTCCTCGTGTTGCTTCCACGATGCTGCTGCTTCTCCATCTCCACCTCCTCCTCCTCCTCCTCCTCCTCCAATCCCTTCCTTCGTGCTCCTAAGGACACGTTAGTCATCGCTGGCCCGGGTCTCACGTTTCACCAAACCCGCCGGCGTCTCTCTCCCTGCTTTAGGTACCATCGGTGATCTTTTTTTCACGTAACCTTATAGTTTATTATCCATCACAGATCCATCCTTGTCCCTCCCCTGTGACCCGGCCAGTCGCCTCCGCTCTCCCCACCACCAGCCTCCCTCTCAACCTTTTCTCCTGTTGTGGTCAGCTACTCACTTTTTACAACGCGAGATGAAGGGGAAAAGGTACCTTGTAAGTGCCTTGTAGGACGCCAAGCGCATCCTAGAATAAGTACCTTATATGTGCATTCGTGTTTACGTGTGTGTGTGTGTGTGTGGTGTAAAGCAAGGATTACGACCCCAACATGTAGGTCAGGGGTCAACCTTTTTTGAGCTGCAGTATAGGATAATGAGCTGGTCGAGGTTGTGGAGGAGCGGTGGGTGGCGGCGCGGTGAGGCTACGGGGGCATGGGGTAGCTGTGGTCAGGTCAGTAGTGGTGTGGGAGTTGAGTTCCGGGAAGGCTGACAACGTAAGGAGAGCAAGCACAAGTAAAGCTCATTCAGTGCGCTCCCTCCACACGCTCACCTCTCTCTCTCTCTCTCTCTCTCTCTCTCTCTCTCTCTCTCTCTCTCTCTCTCTCTCTCTCTCTCTCTCTCTCTCTCCGCACAGTCCCACACAAGATGCGAAGAAGAAAATTTTGTTGTGCAAATATGAGTGGGGACCCGGGTACTGCTGGGGTGGGTGTGGGTGGGTGGTGTATGTGCAGCGAGGGGAGGTGGGAGGAAACTAAAGCTAGAGGAGAGAACTCGGAGGGGGAAAAAAACAGTTGAGTGTGTGTGTGTAAGTTAGGGACGTGGGAAAGGTGAGGTCTCTGGTGATTGTCCGGGGTGTTGTCCTGTGGAAGTGACGGGGCGAGTTGCTTCGGTGGGAGAGGTGGGGGGAAAGTACCATGGGAGGGGCCTGAACGTGGTTGGGGATGCTTGTCTGGAAAGTGTAGAAGCTACTCTGGAAGGAGAGAGTCTGTTGGATGAACGGGAGAGCTGTTTGCTTTTATTTTTTTCTCTCCCACTTCTTGAGAGGAAGGTCTTTCAATCGGTGGGAAGTACAAGGGAGTTTGCTGTGGAGAGACGAGGAAGAGACGGTGTTTATTACATCGTTGTTGCCGACCTGCTCGTGATTACAAGGAATATATTAATGTAACATGTTCCTGGTAGCCGAAGGTTCCCCGCGAACACTGTAGTCTTTCTGCTTCTTTTGTGTCGTCTTTCATCAGCCTTCCGCCTCTTCTCCCGGGTTTGTTTACCTTCCCCATCGTCCGCCTCCTTGCTTAACTTTGAATACGTTTTTACTCCTCCTCCTCCTCTTTGCTCCCGCGATTACTCTGCTTCTGTGTGTATGATGTAGATCTTGGGTGCTTGCACTGGTTCTGCCTCTACCTAAGTCTTGTTTCGGTCGTACAATTTCCAGTGTTTTTTCGGGGCATAGCCTCGCTCTGTCCAGTCAGCGCCTGGCTACCTATCGTAGAACGAAACTTCTGTGCCCTCGTAATGCAGCCTCTCTCTCTCTCTCTCTCTCTCTCTCTCTCTCTCTCTCTCTCTCTCTCTCTCTCTCTCTCTCTCTCTCTCTCTCTCTCT
>NC_092228.1:12430806-12445806 GCF_036320965.1 Panulirus ornatus
TGTGAGTGTGTAGTGATTGCGGTCGTTGTCTTATCACGGGTAGCGTCCAAACGTCCCCTCCTCCGTACAGTGACTGAGAGTCTGGCACTGTGTTATCTTGGTTATCAGTGTCGGAGTGATAACAGCGGGTAGGCAGGCAGGCAGGCAGGCAGGAACACGGACATTGATTATCTCAACGTTGCTCCGGCGATTGAATTATGTATGGGTGTATGGTTCCATTTTAGTCTGAATAAGAATCATAGCCTGGCAGTAGTGCTCCCGCCTCCTACGCAGGGGGTCCCGGGTTCGATCCTGGCTGTTGGAGTATATAGTGCAGGGTTGGTAGAGAAGGTGAGCTCTGACGGGATGATGTAGGGATGACGCAGCAGGAGTCCAGTGGCGCTGGTGTAGGTGTGCAGGAAGTGAGACAGGAGTACCTTAAAAAGACAGGTGCGTCGTTGCCTGGGTCTTGGGTGATGCACATGTAGGAGAGGTGGCGTGCCAGACCAGAGGAAAAAAGTCTCTGGAGGTCATGCCGTAGAAGGGAGGAGGAGCGGCAGGTGCGACGTGTTTGAGGATCTCGCCCTTGAAGAAAGTGTGCGGCTGTTGCATCTGTAACGGGTTTTACTACAGAGACGTGACCGAGATCTCGTAGGACCAGTGCGGAAAGTCGACGTTGACGATGTTCCGCGGAGCCCTGGTCGGCGGAAGGAAGGGAGGCGTCGTAGTCACTTGGGGGGGCTGACTGACGAAGTGGGTGTGGAAGGCACGCTACTGACGACGGAGTAGCCCCGCAGACTGGTGGGACTCATATGACCCAGACGTGTTCAGGCTTTAGCGGTGCGGATGTGGTTTGAGACAACCCTGGTTGCTTGACTGATTTGTTCGCCTTCGCTGATGCCACTGGGTATATGGATGAGGCAACGCGCTTCTTGTGGTGGACGTGGTTGTCGCCCAGCTCATGACGATCGCACAAGGGTCGTTGCTTCAAGGGTAGACGACGCGAATGGTGAGGGGGTCAGCGTCGTTTCACCTGCGCGGGTCATTGGCCTACGACCTCCCTAGGTCACGTAGGGCCTCATGAAAATATATTTTTTGATGCCAGTTGCTTGATGAGATGATGCTATGAGTAGGCCTGGCTGGCGCCTGGTGGTGGCCGGGTCACTGCCAGAGAACTTGTGCAGTGACGCTGGGCACGCCGTTGCCACATCGCTGGTGGTCATGGGGTAACATTTGCCTCCCGGTGTCTGTCGGAGCTTGACCTTTTATGCATAAAAGTTCACCTTTCTATATATAGCAAGATGGAACTTGACATTTGGAAGGGGGTGGAAAGGTATTGATGTCAAGGGTTTTGACCCCTATTGAACATGGACGGTACGACCGCTAGAGCAAGACGGTGCGACCTTTGAGCATTATGGTACACGACCCTGCAGCACAACCACACGACCTCAGAGCTAGACTGTACGACCTCTTGAGCATGACGTTACGACCCTTGGGCACGATGGGACGACCCCATGAGTATGGCCGTTTGACATTTTATCTGGACTCCCTAGGGGGGTCAAGTTATACTTGTGACCTGTCACGTAAACTCGTGAAACCCGACGTCTGAACTTCAAGGGAACCTGGAACCCACCACGTAAACCCGAAGTAAACTTAGAAGCCGTCGGGTGAACTACAAGGAAACGAAACCCGGCGCGTAAACTCCAAGTAGACTCGAAGACGCGGCGCGTAAACTCCAAGTAGACTCGAAAACCCGTCACTCGTAAACTCCAAGTAAACTTGACAACCCGGCGCGTAAACTGGAAGCGAGCGTTAGATTCATATTCGCAGAGGCTGATGATACTGGGTCAGATGAAGCAGTGCGGCGGGAGACAGGTCTTACTGGTTAGACACGACGAGTTGAGGTGGAACTGAAGGCTTTATCTGTGTGTGCCTCTTCCTCCTCCCTCCAGCATCCACTTTCTCTCTTTTATCTTCTCTCTCTCTCTCTCTCTCTCTCTCGCGCGCGCGTGCGTTTGTATTCATGGGGTAGTGGAGGCGAGAACAGTATCATTCACTGTACAGAGTTGTTCAAGTCGCCCCATTGTCCATAACACGTGAACGTCCACTGGAAATGATTGTCGAGGTTCAAATATATGTAGGTCTAAGATTAGTCTTTTTTTCCTAGTGGGGTTTTGTGAACTGGGGAATCTATGAGATGGAAGAGCTGCCTCCAAGGGCTTATTGTGCCTCTTCACTTCACACACACACACACACACACACACACACACACACACACACACACACACACACACACACAGTCCGAGAAGACTGGTTTTCTTGATCTGTGTCAGTGTCTTGCCAGAAGGAGTTGGTGGATTCCTGCTTGAATATGTGTGAGGAGGACGTCAAGGCCATGAGGCAAGTAGAAAGCCAGCAGGATTGGATCAGCTTACGGTGGACCCAGATGAACTCCAGAGAAAAGCTTCAAGAGATCGGATCCCACTATTTTTCTTTTTTCTTTTAAAGTCTCTCCCGTATAGCACTTCAGACTCATTCATCCTTTCACCCCCTCCCCGTATAGCACTTCAGACTCATTCATCCTTTCACCCCCTCCCCGTATAGCACTTCAGACTCATTCATCCTTTCACCCCCTCCCCGTGTGGCACTTAAGACTCGTTCATCCTTTCACCCCCTCCCCGTATAGCACTTAAGACTCATTCATCTTTTCACCCTCTCCCCGTATAGCACTTAAGACTCATTCATCCTTTCACCCCCTCCCCGTGTGGCACTTAAGACTCCTTCATCTTTTCACCCTCTCCCCGTATAGCACTTCAGACTCATTCATCCTTACACTCCCTCCCCGTATAGCACTTAAGACTCATTCATCCTTTCACACCCCCCCCCCCCCCCCTTCCTTTAACCAGAACTAATGTTCCTGAGGGAAACATGAACCTACTTATTAAGTGTGAATTAGATGCGTTCAGCACTTGTAAAGTGAGGGCAGTAAGAGGGATGACACTTTGTAAGTAGACGGGAGTAACTGGTGCCCTGAACAGTTAGTTGGCTACAAGCTGTAGCGGGAGGCGGTTACTGGAGGGTTACGGGCGATCGGGCTTCGACAACACTCTTGACTGACCAGAGGAGGGAGGAGGAGGAGGAGGAACATGACAGCCGAGTTAGCTCGCCTAGTAGACCTCGGAAACCATGGGTAAGGGGTGCGTGACCCCCTTAGGTCCAGCGGGGATTTGGACTTTCCCATTTCTCTCGTTTATGGGGGTGTGTGAGGGGGGGGATACAGGGCTCTCTTGAGGGATTAGAGATTGTTTGTAAGGGGATTGGAAAAGGGTTTGTGAGGGATTAGACTTATTTGTGAGGAAGTCGTGCCGATTGTGAGTGAGGCTTATTTTGGGAGGAGCTGTAATAGTGATGACATCAGAGTAATAACGCTCTCATTTTGCGGGAGGATAGAGGCATATGTGAGGGATTGTAGGTTATGAGGGGGGGTTAGAACAAGTTGTGAGGGACGGGTGGTCATGAGGCGGCATATCGAGGAAGCAGAAGACGTTCTCTTGACCCATGTGAGGTCGTGCTCATGTGAGGGTGACATTGAGTCGGGTCGCAAGGCTCGTAAAGATGTTAGGTGCATTAAGGTTGTTTAGGTCGGTGACCTTTATGTCGGCGTCTGCTGTGTCATGGTCACTTCCCGCCCTCTGCATGTGTGTGTGTGTGTGTGTGTGTGTGTGTGTGTGTGGACCAGATCTTCAAGTTGGAGTCTGTTGTGTGTGTGTGTGTGGTGACTATTATCCCTGGATTTATGTTTGGTCTATACTTTATATTAGAGTCTGTTGTATGGCTCAATACATACAGTGTCCTATGCAGTGTGTATACAGTATAAAATTGCATTGCTTGTGAAATGTAATTTTTTTGAAATCAAAAACGTTACTGTGATAAATTTTAGAACGGTGAAGTTAATATGGATCGTATATTAGCACAGTTATAACACCTTTTGTTGTGAAACGGCCTTTATTTAGGAGAGCAGGGCGTCATGTGATCGTAGCCCATAGCTTATTGCGTCTCAGGCAATGTATACGTTATACAGTAATACATTATTGTTATTCACTAGGCTTCTGGAAGCTGCAAAACTGTGGCTTGGTTTAATTTGACATGGCTTTCGATGGTTTTGTGGTAAACTTTATCGCTTAGACGGCATTTTGACTGACCTAAGTGTATGTATGTATAATCCGTACGTCATCTCTTACTCTCAAATCTACCCGAGACTGGGGACGCCGCTGTAGTAGAAGAGTTGGTGTAGAAGCGGTCTTCGTCGAAATTGCCTCATAACGGCCAGGAGAATCTGGCAACCTTTCATTTGGTGAGATGCTAGATATTGCCAGAATAACACCTTGCATTCTCGTTTTGTCCTTTTTTTTTTTTTTTAGTTGTGATATACAGCGCAAGTTCCTTTCCGAGGTTGTGAGTTTATCGTGTTTTTAAGACGGTATCAAACTGGGCGGCTAATTGAAAAACTTGCATTAATTTTCCCTCAAATACGGAAAGTTTTCGTTGGGGGATGATTGAGTTGCCGGGCGCTTGCTGCAGGAACAGGGCGGCGCGGCGCGGCGCGTCACTTGAGGCAACCCGACACCGAGCTGGGCATCCCCTATGGGGTTACGACTCATGGGGCACGACACGAACCCCCCCCTGGGGCACGGCGGTACTACCCTTGATCACGACGCTATACAGTCCTCTAAGGCACGGAGGCGGGACCCTTGATTAGAAGAAGGTACGACCCTTAGACGACGACTTTTACGACCGTTCACCGCGAAGATACGAACGACCCATGAGCACGGGGACACGACCCACGCCGACACGTGACCCTTCGCCGCGACGACTGTTAAGGATCAGGTTGAAGGCAAGGCCATCATTACGGAGGCTCGTTTCGTCGTGCCCACGAGTCGTTCCGTCGTGCTCATGGATCGTACCGTCATGCTCACTGGGTCGTACCGTCGTCGTGCTCGCGGGGTCATACGGTCGTGCTCAGGGTTCGACACCTCATTATGTTGACTTTGTTATCTCTTCTTGTCTCTCACAGGAGAGTGTGGTATGATACCTGGTTACCTCAGGTCGTTAATCTGAAGCAACCCATCGTAATATCGCCTCTATTGTATCTGTAGATTATCATCTTGGTCACAAGTCACTGTTAGCAGTGAACAATCGACAAAGAACACTTGGGTTAGCAGTGAACAATCGACAAAGAACACTTGGAATTGTGTGGCGGGCGACATCACGCTTAGGAAGTGCAGTGATATAGTGTACATGTCTCTGCTTCCACTCATTGTTTAAACTACGTCTCTGTAACAATCATGGCCGCTCACAACGGAAATGATGAAGTGGTGTACTTAACTGTTTGTACGGTACGGGGAAGGGAGTTCCACTATATTTGCCCCCTCCCCCCATCTCTTTTTTAAGGTTCACTTCTCGCAGGACAGCGTAAAGAAAAAAGAAAAGAAAAAAAGGGTTTCAGTCGTTAGTTCGCAATATTCCAGTGTTTGTGATGGTGGAGTTGGCACAGGGAACTACTGTTGGAAGCCCCGGTGTGTCAATGTAGCGGCGGATGAAGCCTTATGCTTCACACGGTGTACGGGGTCTGCCGCCATCGCTTGTGTTCCATCCCAACGCCTCTCTGTGTGGGTGTGGGAAAGATGATGAGCTCCCTCCCTCACCCCTCCCTCTGGTGTCTTGAATAAAGAAACATAGTCTGTCGTCTTTGGTCGCTACAGATCGGCTGAGCGACGGCGCCCTGGGGGTCAGATATCTGACCTGGTCTTTTTAGCAGAACCCTTTGGTGAGGTCAGGTGGGAGGATCACTCTGGTCATGACACTCAAGGGTTGAACCTTCGTGGTTCAGGGTCTTATTTTGTGACATTTATGGTTGTCCCTTCGCGTGAGCAACCATCGCTATCACGAGGCTCCATTAGAATGACCCTCAGGCCCTCAGGACGTCCATAAGACCATAGTCCATTAGAATGACTCTCAGGACGTTCATAAGACCATCGCCCATTAGAATGACCCTCAGGCCCTCAGGATGTCCATAAGACCATAGTCCATTAGAATTACCCACAGGACGTCCATAAGACCATAGTCTATTAGAATGACCTTCAGGGCTTCCATAAGACCATAGTCCATGAGAATGACCCACAGGGCGTCCATAAGACCATAGTCCATTAGAATGACCCTCAGGACGTCCATAAGACCATAGTCCATTAGAATGACCTTCAGGACGTACATAAGACCATAATCCATTAGAATGACCCTCAGGCCCTCAGGATGTCCATAAGACCATAGTCCATTAGAATGACCCTCAGGCCCTCAGGACGTCCATAAGACCATAGTCCATTAGAATGACCCTCAGGCCCTCAGGACGTCCATAAGACCATAGTCCATTAGAATGACCCTCAGGCCCTCAGGATGTCCATAAGACCATAGTCCATTAGAATGACCCTCAGGCCCTCAGGATGTCCATAAGACCATAGTCCATTAGAATGACCCTCAGGCCCTCAGGATGTCCATAAGACCATAGTCCATTAGAATGACCCTCAGGCCCTCAGGACGTCCATAAGACCATAGTCCATTAGAATGACCCTCAGGCCCTCAGGACGTCCATAAGACCATAGTCCATTAGAATGACCCTCAGGCCCTCAGGATGTCCATAAGACCATAGTCCATTAGAATGACCCTCAGGCCCTCAGGATGTCCATAAGACCATAGTCCATTAGAATGACCCTCAGGCCCTCAGGATGTCCATAAGACCATAGTCCATTAGAATGACCCTCAGGCCCTCAGGATGTCCATAAGACCATAGTCCATTAGAATGACCCTCAGGCCCTCAGGATGTCCATAAGACCATAGTCCATTAGAATGACCCTCAGGCCCTCAGGACGTCCATAAGACCATAGTCCATTAGAATGACCCTCAGGCCCTCAGGACGTCCATAAGACCATAGTCCATTAGAATGACCCTCAGGCCCTCAGGACGTCCATAAGACCATAGTCCATTAGAATGACCCTCAGGCCCTCAGGATGTCCATAAGACCATAGTCCATTAGAATGACCCTCAGGCCCTCAGGATGTCCATAAGACCATAGTCCATTAGAATGACCCTCAGGCCCTCAGGATGTCCATAAGACCATAGTCCATTAGAATGACCCTCAGGCCCTCAGGACGTCCATAAGACCATAGTCCATTAGAATGACCCTCAGGCCCTCAGGACGTCCATAAGACCATAGTCCATTAGAATGACCCTCAGGCCCTCAGGATGTCCATAAGACCATAGTCCATTAGAATGACCCTCAGGCCCTCAGGATGTCCATAAGACCATAGTCCATTAGAATGACCCTCAGGCCCTCAGGACGTCCATAAGACCATAGTCCATTAGAATGACCCTCAGGCCCTCAGGATGTCCATAAGACCATAGTCCATTAGAATGACCCTCAGGCCCTCAGGACGTCCATAAGACCATAGTCCATTAGAATGACCCTCAGGCCCTCAGGATGTCCATAAGACCATAGTCCATTAGAATGACCCTCAGGCCCTCAGGATGTCCATAAGACCATAGTCCATTAGAATGACCCTCAGGCCCTCAGGATGTCCATAAGACCATAGTCCATTAGAATGACCCTCAGGCCCTCAGGATGTCCATAAGACCATAGTCCATTAGAATGACCCTCAGGCCCTCAGGATGTCCATAAGACCATAGTCCATTAGAATGACCCTCAGGCCCTCAGGATGTCCATAAGACCATAGTCCATTAGAATGACCCTCAGGCCCTCAGGATGTCCATAAGACCATAGTCCATTAGAATGACCCTCAGGCCCTCAGGATGTCCATAAGACCATAGTCCATTAGAATGACCCTCAGGCCCTCAGGACGTCCATAAGACCATAGTCCATTAGAATGACCCTCAGGCCCTCAGGATGTCCATAAGACCATAGTCCATTAGAATGACCCTCAGGCCCTCAGGACGTCCATAAGACCATAGTCCATTAGAATGACCCTCAGGCCCTCAGGATGTCCATAAGACCATAGTCCATTAGAATGACCCTCAGGCCCTCAGGATGTCCATAAGACCATAGTCCATTAGAATGACCCTCAGGCCCTCAGGACGTCCATAAGACCATAGTCCATTAGAATGACCCTCAGGCCCTCAGGACGTCCATAAGACCATAGTCCATTAGAATGACCCTCAGGCCCTCAGGATGTCCATAAGACCATAGTCCATTAGAATGACCCTCAGGCCCTCAGGATGTCCATAAGACCATAGTCCATTAGAATGACCCTCAGGCCCTCAGGATGTCCATAAGACCATAGTCCATTAGAATGACCCTCAGGCCCTCAGGATGTCCATAAGACCATAGTCCATTAGAATGACCCTCAGGCCCTCAGGATGTCCATAAGACCATAGTCCATTAGAATGACCCTCAGGCCCTCAGGATGTCCATAAGACCATAGTCCATTAGAATGACCCTCAGGCCCTCAGGACGTCCATAAGACCATAGTCCATTAGAATGACCCTCAGGCCCTCAGGATGTCCATAAGACCATAGTCCATTAGAATGACCCTCAGGCCCTCAGGACGTCCATAAGACCATAGTCCATTAGAATGACCCTCAGGCCCTCAGGATGTCCATAAGACCATAGTCCATTAGAATGACCCTCAGGCCCTCAGGATGTCCATAAGACCATAGTCCATTAGAATGACCCTCAGGCCCTCAGGATGTCCATAAGACCATAGTCCATTAGAATGACCCTCAGGCCCTCAGGATGTCCATAAGACCATAGTCCATTAGAATGACCCTCAGGCCCTCAGGACGTCCATAAGACCATAGTCCATTAGAATGACCCTCAGGCCCTCAGGATGTCCATAAGACCATAGTCCATTAGAATGACCCTCAGGCCCTCAGGATGTCCATAAGACCATAGTCCATTAGAATGACCCTCAGGCCCTCAGGATGTCCATAAGACCATAGTCCATTAGAATGACCCTCAGGCCCTCAGGATGTCCATAAGACCATAGTCCATTAGAATGACCCTCAGGCCCTCAGGATGTCCATAAGACCATAGTCCATTAGAATGACCCTCAGGCCCTCAGGATGTCCATAAGACCATAGTCCATTAGAATGACCCTCAGGCCCTCAGGATGTCCATAAGACCATAGTCCATTAGAATGACCCTCAGGCCCTCAGGACGTCCATAAGACCATAGTCCATTAGAATGACCCTCAGGCCCTCAGGATGTCCATAAGACCATAGTCCATTAGAATGACCCTCAGGCCCTCAGGACGTCCATAAGACCATAGTCCATTAGAATGACCCTCAGGCCCTCAGGATGTCCATAAGACCATAGTCCATTAGAATGACCCTCAGGCCCTCAGGATGTCCATAAGACCATAGTCCATTAGAATGACCCTCAGGCCCTCAGGATGTCCATAAGACCATAGTCCATTAGAATGACCCTCAGGCCCTCAGGATGTCCATAAGACCATAGTCCATTAGAATGACCCTCAGGCCCTCAGGATGTCCATAAGACCATAGTCCATTAGAATGACCCTCAGGCCCTCAGGACGTCCATAAGACCATAGTCCATTAGAATGACCCTCAGGCCCTCAGGATGTCCATAAGAGGTGAATCACGAAACCGAAGCATTTGGTGAATCCTAGGCTTCGAGGAGATGAAACCTAGGCTTCACACGTCTGTTAAGGTGACCGAGTACAACAACCGCTGCTTGTCCTGGCGAGGTAGGGTGGCGGTGCGTCCCGCGGGCCGCCACCCCACCTCTCCGGGGGGCAGCTACTGTGACTGGCAGGTGCTGAAGGCCGTGGTGACACAAGGTGGTCACGGGGTCATCGTGTTTTGTTGCTTGAGTTGTTTATGCTTGTTTTCCCTCTTATGTTAAGGCAGCTCTGTGCTCGTCATGTTTTGTATGCATGTGTTTGAGTGTGTGTGTATGTGTAGTAGTAGTAAACACGTGTGTAATGTTTAGCTCTGCGTTGGCACACGCAATCGCTGCAGACTTGCACTCTCCTCTTCTCTCTTACCCGTGCACATGATGGTGATGATAGGCGAGTTATAATGATGGTTGTAAATGATCATAATGTAAGGGTGTGTGTGTTGGGTTGTTGCGAGAGTCACGGCTCCGGATCATATGAACCCACACGAAGGAGAGAGAGAGAGAGAGAGAGAGAGAGAGAGAGAGAGAGAGAGAGAGAGAGAATCGGTGGATGACACTGTCCAAAAACACACACACACACACACACACACACACACCCTTCACACCGTTAACCGAGCAGAGCGGATGAATTCGCAAGCGTTGGGGGATCGCTCGCAAGTCGTGTGTGCTGTCTTCGTGTGAGGAAGCAGACCTGTTGTTGGGTGGCGGGTGAGGCCCGTGTCTCTCTGGTCTGTGGAGAGGAGTATGGATGGGAGCGATGTCTGCTGAGTTTTTTTACATGGGTATTCCATCAAGGCCTGGTCCCCGGTCAGCTGCTACTGGAAGGTCAATTTTTTTTTAGCTGGACTTACATGACGCTTTTTATGATAACTCTCCAGAAATGAACGATTGTATGATAACCGCACCCCCATCCCCTACCCACCCCTGAAGTGAGAGATTGAGAGATGAATTCTTAATTGAATGTAAGATAACACCTCCTGAAATGAGAGATTGTAAGATAACATCCCCTAAAAGAGATTGTAACATAACATCTCCTAAAATGAGAGGTTGTAAGATAACACCTCCTGAAATGAGAGATTGTGAGATAACATCCCCTGAAATGAGATTGTAAGATAACACCCCCTGAAATGAGAGATTGTAAGATAACACCCCCTGAAATAAGATTGTAAGATAACACCCCTGAAATGAGAGATTGTAAGATAACACCCCCTGAAATAAGATTGTAAGATAACACCTCCTGAAATGAGAGATTGTAAGATAACACCCCTGAAATGAGATTGTAAGATAACACCCCTGAAATGAGAGATTGTAAGATAACACCCCTGAAATGAGAGATTGTAAGATAACACCCCCTGAAATGAGATTGTAAGATAACACCCCTGAAATGAGAGATTGTAAGATAACACCCCCTGAAATGAGAGATTGTAAGATAACACCCCTGAAATGAGAGATTGTAAGATAACACCCCTGAAATGAGAGATTGTAAGATAACACCCCCTCTGAAATGAGAAATATCGCAAGATGAAATGACCTTTGCAATCAGACGTTGTAAAACACTGATGACGAAGCACAACCACAACACCCTTGAAATTGAGACACTTTTAAGATGACAACCCTGAATTGAAACGTCTTAAGATAACGACTCTACACCCCCTCCCCCCAAAAAAAAAGAGAGAAAAATACTGCTAGATAACATCCCTAAAATCAAAAGTATTGGATGGGGGGAAAAAAACATTTAGATATGCCTACCTTGGGACTGTGTGAACTCCCGTGCATGTACGATGAACATCCAGAGATGAACATAAAGATCCCATCTACACATGAATATTCCCGAGGATTACCTGATGAGGTGAGGGTGGCAGGTAAGGCTGGCCCGGAGACGTGAGGTCCGACGCTCTTGAAACGTCTGCAACTGACGGGAGGAGATGTGTGCACGACTTCGGGAGCGGGGCGGGGCACGACTTGGGAGCGGGGCGGGGCGGGGGCATCATCAGCCTCGAGGTATCTGGGCAGCAAGATGCTTTCCGCTTCGAGCTTGAGAGAGAGAGAGAGAGAGAGAGAGAGAGAGAGAGAGAGAGAGAGAGAGAGAGAGAGAGAGAGACTCGCGCCGCAGCTTCCCGCCGTCCGGCCAACGCGTCCAGGGTTTCCGAGGGAGGGAGGGAGCTAGCGGGGGACGGTGGGGATGCCCAAAGGAGGTGCACAGTTCTCACTTAAGTTCATTCTTGGTTTTATTGGCTCTGCTCTCTCTCTCTCTCTCTCTCTCTCTCTCTCTCTCTCTCTCTCTCTCTCTCTCTCTCACGCTGTCTTGCTCATCCTGCCTTGAACTACAAATCTCACTTGTAGGGTAAATCCACAGTACGAGTTATACCAACACACACACACACACACACACACACACACACACACACACACATGGCATTTGACAATTAATTCCTCCGGCCATGTGTGTACGGCGCACACATCTTGCTCCCTTGCATCTTCTCATCTACGTGTACGATTCGACGTCCAGAGCAACACGACGCGATCCGAAATACTGCTTGAGAGAGAGAGAGAGAGAGAGAGAGAGAGAGAGAGAGAGAGAGAGAGAGAGAGAGCGTGATTCAGCGTGTCAGAGGGTGATCCAGACGTGGAGGTTCTTGGTGGTTAACCGGGGTGAGGAGGAGGAGGAGGAGTGCGTCACCCGGAGGTCTGGCCTTGCGTCACGCGCCGTCACACACCGCTGTTGTTGTCTGCTGGCATGTCGGGATATTAATCTCCTCCTCCTCCTCCTCCTCCTCCTCCTGTCTTGGTTAGTGGCTGAATGCTTAACTATGATCTCATCACACACACACACACACACACACACACACACACACACACACACACACACACACACACACACACACACACACACATCGACCAGCCCCAAGGATGGGATGAACACTTAGGATTGGCTGTGGGCCGACTGCCACACCCACCATTCGAACCTGGGCGAGCCCCCAACATGAATCATGGTGTGTGTGTGTGTGTGTGTGTGTGTGTGTGCGTGTGTGCGCGTTTGATTTAACCGTGTGGACTGTACCGTTACGTCTTTTTAAAGAATGCCGCCTCTCTGTTAACGGAGAGAGAGAGAGAGAGAGAGAGAGAGAGAGAGAGAGAGAGAGAGAGAGAGAGAGAGAGAGAGAGAGAGAGAGCAGCCCGTATTACCATGAGGTAAACGTCTCCTCAGGGTAAGCATTAATATTGTGTGTGTGTGTGTGTGTGTGTGTGTGTGTGTGTGGCTGGCTGGCTGGGGGAGTGAGTACCTGGCCGGCCCCTCGCTTGGGCTTCCGTCCCGGGACGCCGCCCCCCTTGCCCTGCTGCAGTATTCATGAACGCAGGCATCCTGGACGGGAGAGAGAGAGAGAGAGAGAGAGAGAGAGAGAGAGAGAGAGAGAGAGAGAGAGAGAGAGAGAGAGAGAGAGAGGCCTTGCTATGGATATTTCATGTGGTTTCCCTCCTCTCCCCCCGCGGCCCCGCACCGAGGAACTTGTAAAGGGCCTGATGTGGTTGGCTGGGAGTGGTGGGAGATATGATGGGTCTTGTTGGGTGGGTGTGGCGGAGGGAGTGAGGATCATCTGCTGTCCCGGCGGGGAGGGGATGGGGCGTTCAACAGAACATCACGGGGATGTGTGTGTGTGTGTGTGTGTGTGTGTTTAAGGGTTGCGGGGGGGTAGTCTCTTTTGTTTTTCCATTACGTAGAACAGCACCACTTCCCCAGTGACCTCAGTTGACCCGTGTGGTGAGAACGTTGCTCCTGCATGACCCGCTGTGATGTTTTATATAGCTCGGTCTTTGGACGTGATCCGGCGTGGTGGTCCGTGTGTCGTCCTCTGTTGGTGAACTGAAGGTTGATGGGAAGGTGACTCGGTTAGGGTCATCATGTGAGGTGTGGTGATGGCTGGCTGGGGAGGTGCCAGGCTGGGAACCACCGTAGTCCACAGTGTTCCCAGATGATGCCGTTGTGGTGGTCGACTCAGCCCAGCTGTTGGGTAGAAAGATAATTGTTGTTATGATAATGATAGTGATAATAATAGTTTGATGATAATGATAATAGTAATAATTAATAATAATAATAATAATAATAATAATAATAATAATAATAATAATAATGATAATAATAATGATAATAATAATAATAATAATAATGATAATAATAATAATAATAATAATAATGATAATAATAATAATAATAATAATAGTAATGATAATGATAATAATGATAAAAATGATAAGAATAATAATAGTTATGATAATAATAATAATGATAAAAATGATAAGAATAATAATAGTTATGATAATAATAATAATGATAATGATTATTATAGATTGGCTATAAGGACACAAAACCATATATGTGGTAGGTCACGATGCATGAGGGATTGGCGTGTTGAAAGCATAAACCAGTAAATGATGAGGATTTGTACTTGAAAGTGACAGTAGTAGGATGGTAGTGATGAGAAAGGCGAAGTTGATACTGGTTAGTATAGGAGAAGAGAGAGAGAGAGAGAGAGAGAGAGAGAGAGAGAGAGAGAGAGAGAAGAGATTTGGAGATGAATTTAGAGAGTTCTAACGTGTAGAAAGGATTCAAATGTTTGCTCAGGGTTGTGTGGTGAGAGTTCTTGTGTCGCCCGACTCCAGTGTTGGGGGAAATGTTGAGAGCCGCCAGATTGGATCGTCACACCTCCAGGTTTTGAAAAGAAACTTGTGAAATTCCCCCGAGCCGACGCGACAATTGCGGTTGTCCCTCCCGGATGACTTACATTTTCTGGCGGGCAGTTGAGAGAAAAGTCCTGAATCCAGGTGTTGATGGGAGACTTTCCCTGATTACGCGTATGGAAGCTACAATGTGGTGTCTTCGTCTTGGAATTATACCCTTGTTATAGTAGGAACTGCATCCTATATATATATATATATATATATATATCCCCTGGGGATAGGGGAGAAAGAATACTTCCCACGTATTCCCTGCGTGTCGTAGAAGGCGACTAAAAGGGAAGGGAGCGGGGGACTGGAAATCCTCCCCTCTCGTTTTTTTTTTTTTTTTTAATTTTCCAAAAGAAGGAACAGAGAAGGGGGCCAGGTGAAGGTATTCCCTCAAAGGCCCAGTCCTCTGTTCTTAACGCTACCTCGCTATCGCGGGAAATGGCGAATAGTATGAAATATATATATATATATATATATATATATATATATATATATATATATATATATATATATATATATATATATATATATATATATGGGGATAGGGGAGAAAGAATACTTCCCACGTATTCCCTGCGTGTCGTAGAAGG
>NC_092228.1:12450806-12503306 GCF_036320965.1 Panulirus ornatus
TTTTTTCGAAGAAAAATTAGGTGACTCTCTCTCTCTCTCTCTCTCTCTCTCTCTCTCTCTCTCTCTCTCTCTCTCTCTCTCTCTCTCTCTCTCTCTCTCTCTCTCCTCCACCGTGGGAGAAGTATTTTTATGATGCTGAGCATAAAGGGATTATCGCGGGAGGATGAATAAATTGATGGTCCTCCATCCCACTGAAAGTGTGGTATGGACTTATGATTTGATTTGGCATAATTTCTTTTTTTTTAAAATCACAAATGATGTACCCCCGTGATTAATTATCAGTCATTTACATAATTATATTGACTTGAAGACTTTTATTTTTTTAAGATTCATGCGGTAGGGGTGAGTGCTCGCTCAAGCTGGTTACTTTATATATTTCATTTTTGGTTTGGTTCAGGAATTTTTTTTTTTTGTTTTACGCGACCGACCTCAGCACTCCGGCACAACCTTCGAGGTCACAGTTGTCGTGGGGGGGAAAAAAAACATCTGGGCTGCTGCCCTTGTGGCCAGCATTCTCTCTGTTGACTGACACGACTTGTGCACGTTGAAGGAGTCCCTGGAATGGAAGTAAATTGCCTGAGGGGGTTTGTGAGCGTCTTCACATGATAGAGGACCCGTTAAAGGCTCGTGGGTGCACACCCCCTCCCTCCCGCAGGTGGCAGGAGGCGTGTTGATGTGCAGACGTCTCTATATGGCGGAAAGAACACCTGGCTCGCGTGCGATGGAACATAGGGTGGGTGGAGGACGTCCTCGCTGGTGAGGAAACAGATTGAGAGGGATGAGGACGCCCTTACATGACAGGGAATAGATTGAGGGGGATGAGGACGCCCTTACATGACAGGGAATAGATTGAGGGGGATGAGGACGCCCTCACATGACAGAGAATAGATTGAGGGGGATGAGGACGTCCTTACATGACAGGGAGTAGATTGAGAGGGATGAGGACGCCCTTACATGACAGGGAATAGGTTGCGGAGGGATGGGGACGCTCTTACATGACAGGGAATAGGTTGAGGGGAGGTGGTGACGTCTTTACGTAATAAGGAAGAAATTTAAGGCGTTGCGGACTTCCTTAAATGACAGGGAGCAACTTCAAGGGAGTTGAGGGCATCTTAAATGACAGGGGTGCGGGCAGCCCCGGGGACGAGGGAGGGTGGGCGACCAGACGCGGTAGGGAGGGTGAGGGCGTGCAGTCACTACATCTCCGAACATTGACTTTTCATCAGTGTTAATCGATGGACCGTAAAGTTGGCATGGTCGTGTCGAGTTGTGCCAATCAATGGTGGCTCTCCGGTGTGTGTGTGTGTGTGTGTGTGTGTGTGTGTGTGTGTGTGTGTGTCCCCCACTCCCTAACCTGACCCATCGCAACCCACCGTCTCCCCCGCCCCGGGTTCGAGGTGTGACTCATATTTTCCTCTCTTTCGCTTTGGCTATTATCCTGAGCTGCCGAATCTTCGGGGGTGTGACAGATTAATGTGTCTTGGTGATTCCCTTGCGTGTCTGATTATATTAGCTGTGATTGTCGTGTGTGTGTGTGTGTGTGTGTGTGTGTTTAGAGGGACATTGACATACATGTCGCGTACGTAGCTCGGATCTTTGAGTCCTTCGTCAGGGGAACTTTAAAACGTCTGCTGGTGTGGTGAGTTTTCTCGTGTTGTTGTTGCCCTGAGTCACAGTCTCCACCTCCCTATCGTGTGTGTGTCGAGAGGGCGTGCCTCTCCCCTGGTACACAGTAGGGCCCTCCCATCCTTTAGGTCGGTAGTGTTGAGAGGGGTGGTTAAGCTTGGTGCACGAGATGGCCCACGCGTCCCGATGGTTGTATCCGACGGTGAAGGCTTCTTCAGAAGCTCAGGGTGATCGGTGGCTGGGCAGGTTAAACGTCGGGAAAATGTCAAAGAGTTAAAGGCCCCAGGGGCGGAGGTGTTGTGACAGCGTCTTGTCTTTCCTCGGAGGAAGAATTCAATCACAGGAGTATGTAACCTGACCCCTCACCGGCCTGCACCGACCTCCTCCGTGCTGGACTTGGCCTGCTGGTGTCTCTCTCTCTCTCTCTCTCTCTCTCTCTCTCTCTCTCTCTCTCTCTCTCTCTCTCTCTCTCTCTCTCTCTCTCTCTCTCGTCTTACTTCCCTAATGATCTCACCATCCTCCCCCCCACCTCCACTGTTTCCCCCCAATCATTCCCCCTTCCCCCAACCCCTTTGACCTCACGGCCTCTCGTCCCTCACGTGACCTCCCTCGTTCCGTGGTACCTGGGTACCCAGATGAACACCTGGTCATGACGGTATGCGAGGGTGACGTACGTACGGTGGGTCACTGTGTCGGCAAAACCTGTGTCTTAAGGAATATGTAGAAAACGTGCACTGATCATGTTATACTGGGGACGCGTTTAGTCGTATTATGGACAGCTTATTTATACGATTTGGTTCTTACGACGAACATGTGGACAATATATATATATATATATATATATATATATATATATATATATATATATATATATATATATATTATGTGCATTGTACAAGAGTTACATTCCCAAAGCTGTGCACTTCACAGAACCTATTTGTAATGGGTTCCAACTTTAGTGCAGTGTCTTATCACACACACACACACACACACACACCATTTCTTTTCCTAATTCTCCCACTTTTCGCATTGTAACTCGTAGAACAAATGAACAATTACCTCAGTTCTCCTACACCCACCGTTTTAGCCGTCGGGTTTACGTATCGTACCGAAACCAGCGTCTACGTAAATCTTCCAAGAAGCCGAGCCCGTCAAACGTCTGCACGCTTACCTCGACAGTTTCACGTGTCCCGGTGCAGTTCACCGACAGCGCGTCGGCCTTCATATACCACATCGATCCAGTACATTCTTTCACATGCACAGTCTCGTGTTCACCCCAGTGCCACGTGTACGTGGACACCCCCCCCCCCCAGCCAGCTTCAAGGCCTACGCTACAGTCAGTCGCATGGACGTGATGTGATACACTCACCCCTTTGGAGTGAGAAGTCCCGAGACGTGAGAGTGTGCCTTCCTTACCTTCACTGGCAGTGGCACAACCTCGCCAGTGGTGATTCTACAGTCGCGGTGGAGCCACGGAGTCCGGTAGTCACCACTGGATTATGTATTTTTATACCTTGATTCATTCCATGAATGTATTCATGTTGTACGATATGCATTTTTGCTGCCGTATCTTATGGTTCAGGGCTTGTGATGACCCACTGGAGATTGGAACATTACTGGTGGTTATTTCCTGATTTTCGTTTCTGTTTTTTTTTTTTTCGTGGAGAGATTAAAGTATGTACGAGAGAGAGAGAGAGAGAGAGAGAGAGAGAGAGAGAGAGAGAGAGAGAGAGAGAGAATTTAGAAGCGATGAAGGCGCTGGTATACCGGTGTGTGTATATGTGTGTGTGTGTGTGTGTGTGTGTGTGTGTGCCATCTGCAAAAGCTCAAGTGCAGGTGCTGAGGTTGGCCTGGGTGTGCTGGTTGCTGATGATGATGATGATGACACATCAGCTGAGTATGATACGCTGCAGCTGATGTTGTTTATAGTGACTTGCTGCTGGTGCTGGGATGAGGGTGCCGGGAGGAGGCAGACGCAGCTGGTGGGGGTCAAGTAGAGACAGCGCAGTGCTGGGTCAAGTTGATGGCAAGGTTGGGGGTAACAAGGTGTGGCTGGTGGTGTGTGTGGGGGGGAGGAAAGAGAAGGGAGTAGGTGGGTTTGCTGAAGGGGAGGCGAGCGTGACAAGAGGGATGCTGGTAGGTCGGTCTAGGTCCAGGCCATCGTCCAGAGAGCGAATTTTCGCTGGTGTTGTGGAAAGTGTTGTGACGACCTTTGTAGGAATGGAGCAGTCGAAACCACCACAGGTCGTGGGAGGGCCAGGTCAGGTCAGGTCAGGTCAGGTTTGTCCCCCCCCGCCCCTTATCCCTGCTGTGCATGACGCGCTACGACCCTTGAGTCTCATGACCTGGCTGACCCTTGACCTGACCCAAAAGACAGGCCGTCTATACCCGGGTCGTCACTACCCGAGGGCTTGTGTACGACGATGATCAAGGGTCGTCAGGTCATTCTAGCTGACCGACCCGTTCCCCTTTGCTTGGTACCCCACTATCCCCACCCCACCTCCCCCAGCCTCCTTACCAACCCCCAATTCACCCCCACCCAACCCCCAGCTAACCCCTGGTCAGGGACCGTACCGTCCCACGCGAGGGGTTAACTCGTGCCAGCTGACACTAGAACAACAGAACGGAAACTAAATTGGCAAAATTCTGGCCGGATTGTGTTATCGTTGTGGTTGAGTATGTTTGACAGGACGCGAGTGTGTGTGTGTGTGTGTGTGTGTGTGTGTGTGTGTGTGTGGTTGGGTGGGGGAGCGGTTCTCTCCCCCTTCCATCCTAGCCCTAGAGGTCCTTCCCCCGACGTAGCCGGGTCCGCCCCACTCATCCCGTTCTCTGTAATAATAAAAAAAAAAAGATGAAAAAAGAAAAAGAAATACATTTTACCAAGCCTATATTTTCTGGTTTAAAAACTACTACACACCATTTGCAGCTGTTCGCTGTTTCCAGCATGAGCGAGGTAGCGCCAGAAACAGTCGAAGAAAGGTTGCATTCGCTCACCAACATTCTCGTGCTTTTATGTCCATTGACAGCACGTTGACCCCTGTATACCGCGTCGCTCCAATTCAATCTTATCCCGTGAACGCCTCTCACCCTCCTGCATGTTTAGGCCCAAATCACTCAAAGTCTTTTTCACTCCATCCCAGCATCACCAGTTTGTGTTCTCCATGTTCCTCCCTCCACTTTAGAAACAAATATTCTCTCTGTTATCCTCTACTTGAATATTCTCTCCATATTTCCAAACCATTTCAGCTCATCCTCTTCGGTTTTCTCAGCTGAAGAGGTTGTGCCTCGTAGAAAAAGAAAAAAAAAAAATTAGGTAAAAGATACTCAGTATTCGCTAAAAGTACACATGACATTTAGAGAAGTATACGTAATTTACTCGATTAAATGTATGATTAATTCATTTCAAAAGTATACATTACCTACGTAACTGTATAGAAGTAGAACTACATACATCATGCACAGGTTTACTGTACATAAGTTGCCTGACCCAAAGCACACGCAAGACGTGTGTGTGTGTGTGTGTGTGTGTGTGTGTGTGCTTGTAATTAATTACCCATTTTTGCCGTATCGGGAGGGTTTTAAACGAGAGAGAGAGAGAGAGAGAGAGAGAGAGAGAGAGAGAGAGAGAGAGAGAGAGAGAGAGAGAGAGAGAGAGAGAGAGAGCCTACAAGAGTTTTACTCCCGTGTTGCCACGTCTCTTAACCTTGTATATGTATCATGTCTGTATTCTTGCGTCTGCACACACACACACACACACACACACACACAGATACAGACACACACACACACACACACACACACACACACACACACACACACACACACACACACACACACACACCAGCCTAAGCCAAGGGGTACCCTGGGCACCCTCCCGAGGTGAAGATAAGCACCTGGGCTGGGAGTGGGCCTTCTGCCGCGTCAAGAATTCGAACCCACGCACGTATGACTCGCGCTGACTCATAGCCAGCCACGGTAACCCCGCAAAACACACGTTACCACCGTGCATGTTGAGGTGGCGAGGGCAGGTGCCGTGGGATGGCGTGGAGAGGAACGCATTGATGGTTCTAATGACGCCACTCACACTAACAGTGTAACCCGACTATGTTTGTGAAGTTTTCCTCTATGTGTGTCTCCCTCCCTCCTCCCCCTCCCGCTCGCGTGTCCTCTTAAAGATAAGACTCGGGTAAGCACTCAGGCAGGCAGGAGCGCATGCACGCACGCATGCATTCTTGCATGCACGCACGCCTGTTATCACAATAGTGACTACACACGGAAGGGAGGGATGGTACACAGTGTTAGTACATAATCTGTGCTACACGCCTGTTATCACAATAGTGACTACACACGGAAGGGAGGGATGGTACACAGTGTAGTACATTATCTGTGCCAGACTCAGGTTTGGCGACACGAAATTTGGCGGAGTTGATTTCGCGTAAAACGTGTCGACTCCACACGATGGATGTGGCTCATAGTGATGGGGGATAATGATATCAGATAGATGGATAGAAGAACAGTACATATAGATAGATGAACAGAAGTACAGTACATATAGAAGGAGTGAGATTAAAGAACGAAATTTATTGCACGGAGAAAACAATATCAAATACGTATTACCATTCGTAAGTCTAGAGAAGGATCCAGAATGGATATACTTCTGTGTGATGACCAGATCATAGACCAACATTAACATGGGCGCCCCTGTACCTCAGTAGACTGTAGAGTCTTTCATTAGTATATGGGATTTGCAAAAACAAAAGCATTGGGCGTTTGCGAGCTGGCGTGTGTATTGGGACGAAACGACCGTATCATGAAAATATCTTGTTAAGACTTTATAAGATAAATGCGCCACTTGCTCATAAACAAAGGTCATTACGCTGTCGTAAAAAAAAAAACCAGAGCGGCATCGTGCGCCTGCGCGCGGGATGGGTGTGCGTGTGTGTGTGTGTGTGTGGGGAGAGAGAAAGAAGACTTCGGCTACCTCTGCCCCTCCGCTGTGGTATCATGCTCGTGGTCGCCCACACCAGCCATCGTATGGTCGTACCATCGATGGCAGGAGAGTGAGGGAGGTATGGTGAACCCACGAGGGAGGAGGAAGGCCCTCAAAAGATGTTACCATCCTCCGATGTCGGTCATAACTCGCCTCCGCGCAGAAAACGAGACCCATTATATTTAGCCGCGAGAGAGAGAGAGAGAAAAGTTCCAACCTCACATTGTGAGAGTGATTGAAACAAGCAGGGAATTGAGGACACGGAGCTCATTACGGGGTGCTGTATGAATTCACGAGACTTTGCCAACAGTTGTCGCTAATAACTTTGAACTCGAAGTTAAGCTTGCGAAGAAGAGAGGAGAAAGAAAACGCGTCCGTGAAGGTGGGAGGTTGGAATCCGCGAACACTTTGAACGAGAGAAGCAGCGCTTTTGGGATAACACATAGTTATTACATGTATACCTTGAATATGATGGTTGTGTGATGCGTGCAGAGAGGAGACCACACAAGCCAGTCATGGTCCACTCGAGGGAATTAAGGGATTATTCAGAGTTTATCCTCTGGAGGATAAACGTTATATTCTCGTGAAAGGGACTTCAATTAGCCCCCAGTTCTTCATCGGAATCGATTCCCAACAGTATTGAGAAGCACTGGAGAGATGAAGAGAAAACTCGTGAAAAAGTATAGATGCCATAAGCACTGAGGGAGGAAATAGAATTAACTTCTGTTGGAACTTATTGTACAGGAAGCCTCATAGAGGCAGTAAAGAGTCCTGGAGGTTACAGGATCAGATTCTTCAAACCCGTGTAGGTAGGGTCGGTAGAGGAGAGGCTCTGGGCTGTGTCGCCAGATGACATGCATGAGTATGAAGGACTGATAGGAACAAACCGGACCTTCAAATACTTTTAATTCGCTTGAGGTCTTGTGGAAGTAAGTAGGTTCCTCCATATCTTTTCTATTACTTTTTTTTTTTTATCATACATTAATCTGGCGCGTTGTCCTGTGGTGTCAGACATCCGTGTCTCTGGAGTTAATGGTTCGATAACACTCTCTCTCTCTGTGTCTCTCTCTCTCTCTCTCTCTCTCTCTCTCTCTCTCTCTCTCTCTCTCTCTCTCTCTCTCTCTCTCTCTCTTGTGGTATATGTTTCTCCATGGCGCATTGGCCTTCCTTCCATGAGATGGTCAGATTCCACCAGTCCAAGGCTACACTTCTTCATTCATTGCTTTCTTCATATATATGATTGACTTCAGCATTGCCACGTTATTTCTTTCATTTTCCCCCCCCCCATACTATATTTATATATTTTTGCCATATATCGTCTGTGTTGACTTTCTTTTCTTCTGGTTTATTAAGGATCTATTATGCTTTTTTTTTTGTATCTTGTATCAGTCTCTCCACTTTCGTGCACCAACCTCCGTTATCGTCCACCTCTCTCATCCACCACCCACGTCCTCCACACTCCTCACAGCTGCCGCTGGTCACTTCCCCCTTCCCAGCCCTGGCCCGGAGCCGTACTCCCTCTCCCCTCCCCTCCCCTTCCCCTCCCCAAGTCTGTATCTCCCAGACTAAATTGTTGGCTGTTGACGCAGATAGGCCAATCAATACTGGCCTGTCTGACCTGACCTCTGGCGGGCCTGGGTGGGGGAAGGAGGGGAAGGTGGTGGCGACAGGTGGGGTTACAGGGCTTGTAGGATGTGGGTGAAGAGCTGTGGGAGATGGTAATGGGTGAGGAGAGAGAGAGAGAGAGAGAGAGAGAGAGAGAGAGAGAGAGAGAGAGAGAGAGAGAGAGAAATGTAAC
Source organism: Panulirus ornatus (assembly GCF_036320965.1). Taxonomy (NCBI): domain Eukaryota; kingdom Metazoa; phylum Arthropoda; class Malacostraca; order Decapoda; family Palinuridae; genus Panulirus; species Panulirus ornatus. The sequence continues at coordinate 12,459,221 of NC_092228.1, forward strand.
ATACGGCGCTGAGGAGAGGCAAGACGGTGGAGCTGGTGGTGATGGGGAGAGGCAAGACGGTGGAGATGGTGGTGATGGGGAGAGGCAAGACGGTGGAGATGGTGGTGATGGGGAGAGGCAAGACGGTGGAGATGTTGGTGATGGGAAGAGGCAAGACGGTGGAGATGGTGGTGATGGAGAGATGCAAGACGGTGGTCGATGGGGGAGAGGCAGGATGGGGATGATGATGGTGGTGGAGAGAGAGAGAGAGAGAGAGAGAGAGAGAGAGAGAGAGAGAGAGAGAGAGAGAGAGAGAGAGAGGCAAGATAATGGTGATGGTGGTGTTGGAGAGAGAGAGAGAGGGGGGGGCTGAGTTGAGGGACCGCTGGTTGTAGTGTGGATGAGGTGGGGGAGAGGGAAGCGAAGGCACCCTTGGGGGAGGACCCTGGAGAGAGGTAGGTAGGGTAGGGCAGGACTGATAGCTTTGGACGGGGTTGGGTGGAGGGAGGTGGGATGGGGTTTGGGATCGTCCATAGCAATGGCACCAGACGGAAGACAGCGCGCCTGGCTCAGTGTATGTTCCCCTTGGACACACCCCCTCCTCCGCTCTCTCCTCTCCGCACCTCGCCTCTTAATTTTCTAAGCCGCGTGGTGATCAGTTTCCTCACTGGCACGAGGTGTGAGGGGTGGGAGGCAGCAAGGACTCGTTTTCGTCCATGGGCGAAATTCTTTCTTGTAGTGGGGGCTGGCTGGCTGGCTGGCTGGCTGGCCCTGGCAATGAAGCGACTGTTGACAACGTAACTGGATGTGTATCATTGTAACCTGTGGGATAGGACTGGGGTAATGGAGGATTTGAGAGAGAGAGTTGCAGTGGTGTTGACGCTGGGATTTGACTCGTGGTGCTCACACACACACACACACACACACACACACACACACACACACACACACACACACACACACACACACACACATGTCGTGGTTGTGAGTATCATGCAAACATATCATAATGAATCATATGTGTGGTGTTTACTACGACTTTCTTCGCTTGGTGAACAGTCACACACGCACACACACACACTGCCGCCATGGCTGTTACTATGTACTTTGCTATGCTTTCACCCAACACGGCACAATGCTTACGTTTTCATGGTCATCACTTCACCTGCTGTTTGGTGATGGGGGCCGTCTGACCTCCCACGGTAAACAATGAGTGCGACTTGACCACTCAAGTGTTAGGTCGGCAGTACTTCGCTAAGAGGCTCCCGTCTGTAGCATATTATTGATCGGATATGTTGAGTATATCTACATGTATGTCTGTATAATGGCACCTTAAGGCAGGATGTTGGCAGGTGTGGTAGTGTGAAGTAGGTTAAGGCAGGATGTTGGCAGGTGTGGTAGTGTGAAGTAGGTTAAGGCAGGATGTTGGCAGGTGTGGTAGTGTGAAGTAGGTTAAGGCAGGACGTTGGCAGGTGTGGTAGTGTGAAGGAGGTTAAGGCAGGACGTTGGCAGGTGTGGTAGTGTGAAGTAGGTTACGGCAGGATGTTGGCAGGTGTGGAAGTGTGAAGTAGGTTAAGGCAGGATGTTTGCAGGTGTGGTAGTGTGAAGTAGGTTAAGGCAGGATGTTGGCAGGTGTGGTAGTGTGAAGTAGGTTAAGGCAGGATGTTGGCAGGTGTGGTAGTGTGAAGTAGGTTAAGGCAGGATGTTGGCAGGTATGGTAGTGTGAAGTAGGTTAAGGCAGGATGTTGGCAGGTATGGTAGTGTGAAGTAGGTTAAGGCAGGATGTTGGCAGGTATGGTAGTGTGAAGTAGGTTAAGGCAGGATGTTGGCAAGTGTGGTAGTGTGAAGTAGGTTAAGAAAGGATGTTGGCAGGTGTGGTAGTGTGAAGTAGGTTAAGGCAGGATGTTGGCAGGTGTGGTAGTGTGAAGTAGGTTAAGGCAGGATGTTGGCAGGTATGGTAGTGTGAAGTAGGTTAAGGCAGGATGTTGGCAGGTATGGTAGTGTGAAGTAGGTTAAGGCAGTATGTTGGCAGGTATGGTAGTGTGAAGTAGGTTAAGGCAGGATGTTGGCAGGTGTGGAAGTGTGAAGTAGGTTAAGGCAGGATGTTTGCAGGTGTGGTAGTGTGAAGTAGGTTAAGGCAGGATGTTTGCAGGTGTGGTAGTGTGAAGTAGGTTAAGGCAGGATGTTGGCAGGTGTGGAAGTATGAAGTAGGTTAAGGCAGGATGTTTGCAGGTGTGGTAGTGTGAAGTAGGTTAAGGCAGGATGTTGGCAGGTATGGTAGTGTGAAGTAGGTTAAGGCAGGATGTTGGCAGGTGTGGTAGTGTGAAGTAGGTTAAGGCAGGATGTTGGCAGGTATGGTAGTGTGAAGTAGGTTAAGGCAGGATGTTGGCAGGTGTGGTAGTGTGAAGTAGGTTAAGGCAGGATGTTGGCAGGTGTGGTAGTGTGAAGTAGGTTAAGGCAGGATGTTGGCAGGTGTGGTGTAATTCTCCGGTGGGAAGCATTAAGTAAATGTTTGGACGACGGTCGATGACAGACCGTGTATCAGGGTTCAGCAGCTCACGGGAGGGAGGGAGGTTATGCTTGTAGAACACTCGCCTCTAAATTGGGAAGCTCGTGTTATCAGGACTGGACGAATTGGTGACTTGATTCGTGAGGGTTGCATGTCTCTCCCTCCTTCTCCTCTTCCTCCTCCCCCTTTGGTGGGCAGTTCGTCATCACCTTCTGCGACTGATGAGTTGATCTCTCATTTGCTTGTAAAAACAACCAGCGGTGAGTCAGTGTGCCTGGAAATGATTGGTGGATCATCATTGATGAGTGGAACTACGTATCAGTGATTTTGTATGTCACCGGGAGTTTATTTGGAGTTGTATCGGGCATCATAAGTTTATTCAAAAGGTACAACCAAGATTTTAATTGAGCTCACACCGAGTACTCCGCGGAAAGTACCACACATTACTCCCACCGTTTCTTTACTCCCCGTAGCTCAAGTCTTCGGCCGGCGTGGCTCGCATCGCGGTCTGCGAACCAGACAGGCCACTTTTGGTTGGTGGCTGTGGCAGCCCTGCGGATCCACACCCTTTTGGTGGTGTTGGAAGGGACTCAGAAATTTCCTCCCTTGACCGTCTTCAGGTCGCCTTTCGTTCATGTTCTTACGTGTTCTTGTGACAGGTTACAAGTCTTGGATCCTGGGGTCTGCACTGGGTGTTCTTGAATGTAGTAGTTGTATCTGCATTCAGTTTGGGTTTGCTTTGCATAGTCAACAGATGGATGGTATCAGCCTTTCTACTGTGTGTGTGTGTGTGTGTGTGTGTGTCGCTCTTACTGTATTATGACGACGAGGAGAGACCTGCGTGTCCTTTATCCTCGTGGCATTCGTCTTTTGCACCTTCTCCACTGTCTTGCGTCTCATCCACCTCATCCATACCGTAGCCTCAAGCCTTACACTTTCATCCCTCACCCCCTCATTCTCCACCCACCATCCCTCACACACACACACACACACACACACACACACACACACACACACACACACCTCACCGTTCCATCCCCAAAACGAATATTTGACCAGGTCTGTTGCCTGGTGGGTGTTGATTATGTTTGTGTTGTGCATGTACTCGGGGGAAGTGGTTGGTGTGAGGGTCCCTGTCCTAGTGTGACCTAGGAGAGGTGTGCAAGTCCTGGTGTGACCTAGGGGAGGTGTGCCAGTCCTGGTGTGACCTGGGGTGTATCCCAGCCCTAGTGTGACCTTGGGGTATGTCCCAGTCCTAGTGTGACCTGGGGTATGTCCCAATCCTGGTGTGACCTGGGGTGTGTCCCAGTCCTGGTGTGACCTGGGGGTGTGTCCCGGTCCTGGTTGAGTCTATATAGGAGTGATATGAGGGTTGGTTTTTGGGGTTGAATCACGGGGGGTACTTGACCGTGGAGCAGCGGTTTCGAATCTGGGTTGGTCCACGTTGAGGCTTCTTCGTCGCCGGCGTCTTCGTCGTGAGAGAGAGCTAGTGTTGCCGAGACCCAGCCCAGCCCAGCCCAGCAAGCCAGCCAGTGTGCTACAGCGCCTGCTGGTGGTGATCTCGAGGCTGCGCGCTAGGTTGGGGGGGGATGATGAAGAATAAGGTGATGGGAGGTTACTTTAAGCTAGGTACCAAAGGCCTTACTCATGAGAACGTTCGACCGGTCGCTTCAAACTCTGAAGGTTTATGGGTTGAAGATAACGTGTGGGTAGACCACACCATCATCATTTGCATTACCCCCCTTTCCTTCCCTCCCTCCCTTCCTCCCGCCCTTTCTCCCTCCCTCCCTCCGTCACTGTGACTACCCCCCCATCATCGGTGTGAGCACCCCCCCATCACCACTGCGAACACCTGTATCATCGCTGTGATCACCACCACCATCTATAAGATCACACCATCATTATAACCATCGTAATTATCATCATGAACACCCCACTTCCACCACCATCACTATGACCACCACCATCACTATGACCACCACCACCACCATCACTATGACCTCCACCACCATCACTATGACCACCACCACCACCATTACTATGACCACCACCACCACCATCACTATGACCACCACCATCACCATCACTATTGTCACCACCACCATCATCATCACTATGACTTACCACCACCACTACAACCAATACCACCACCACCATCACTACTACCACCACCACCATCACTATGACCAACATCGCCACCATCACCACAACCACCACCACCACCACTATGATCACCACCACCACCATCACTATGACCACCACCACCACCATCACTATGACCAACATCGCCACCATCACCACAACCACCACCACCACCACTATGATCACCACCACCACCATCACTATGACCACCACCACCTCCATCACTATGACCACCACCACCATCACTATGACCACCACCACCACCATCACTATGACCAACATCGCCACCATCACCACAACCACCACCACCACCACTATGATCACCACCACCACCATCACTATGACCACCACCACCACCATCACTATGACCAACATCGCCACCATCACCACAACCACCACCACCACCACTATGATCACCACCACCACCATCACTATGACCACCATCACCACCATCACTATGACCACCACCACCATCACTGTGACCATCATCGCCACCATTACTACAACCACCACCACCATCACTATGATCACCACCACCATCATCACCATCACTATGATCACCACCGCCATCATCATCACTATGACCCACCACCACCACTACAACCAACACCACCACCATCATCACTACGACCACCCCATCATTCCTACGACCACCCCCATCATCACTACGACCACCCCCATCATCACTACGACCACCCCCATCATCACTACGACCACCCCCATCATCACTACGACCACCCCATCATCACTACGACCACCCCCATCATCACTACGACCACCCCCATCATCACTACGACCACCCCCATCACCACAGTATCGATCATCAGCACGACCACCCCACCAGCTTCGTGTGGAGTACCTTGGCAGCCCAGCGACACACTTTCTCCATGTCTGTTCTTGGCGCCCTTCCCTTAAGCTGGCTGGCGGGCTGCCCTCTGCACCTCCATCATATTTGCCAGACCCGGTGGGTTTTTCCTACGTATTTTTCAAGCCTCCATCACACACACACACACACACACACACACACACACACACACACACACACACACATCTAATGCCGTCCAGCTCTAAGGTCGGTTATTATAGGCAAAACCACGTGAAATTTCTCATGTGTGACTAAAGTTACACTCTTTGTCTGCCAGACTGTTCTCGTTACTCACAGGATTATACGTTCTCTCCCACCTGCCTTAATTACCTGTTAGACCAGCTGATTGCCTAGTAAACTATCGGGATTGCCCGGATACTCCGGATTGGTTCTTGAGCTGCGAGGATTGGTGAACAGCGATCCTCATTAGACGCGTCCGCATCCATAAGACTCGCCAGACTATCCAGATTGCCTAGGGCATACGTCATCTGTGCCTTGGGCATACGTCATCTGTGCCCAGGGCATACGTCATCTGTGCCCAGGGCATACGTCATCTGTGCCTAGGGCATACGTCATCTGTGCCTAGGGCATACGTCATCTGTGCCTAGGGCATACATCATCTGTGCCTAGGGCATACGTCATCTGTGCCTAGGGCATACGTCATCTCTGTTGTTCACCAAACTATCCACTTGACTACGCGATTTGCACTCGTTTATCCTCAGTCTCTTCATATTGCTTGCTGCTAACTGCCTACCCCTTATCATACCCCTTATCATACATACATTTGGAAAACTGCACATTAATACCAGACTGTCTGTATTCCTCGCCAAGCTCATTTGATTCAACTTCTGGTTTACGTATGTGTCTGAGGGATGTACGATGTATAGGTTGTGTTCTTAGGTATATGAGTGAGGTATATGTATGTATATGTCAGGCTAAAGGGTTGGGAAGGGAATGCTATTTCTTCATACAGTTGAGGTACATATTCGTGGACATCCTTGAGAAGGACTTGGACAATTAGTTACAAAGTGTACCATACCGTAATCTTAACAGGAGTTCCGGGTCCTTCTGTCCCGCTTCGCTCCGTTGAAGTGTCGACGCGAACCCTTCGCTTCATTGTCTCGGATCGTGATGGGTTTGTGTGTCATCATCAGCTGCTCGCTGGTGGGTGGCATGGACAAGTCAGGAAGGGACGCATTGCCCCTCAGGACTGGTCCATCAGGGGTGAGCACAGACAGTGAAGGGAAATTACCGTTCCCGACGGAGGAGGAGGAGGAGGAGAGGGCAGCCGGGGAAAGATATCGCCACCGTACACCTTCACACCCTCCTCCCTTCGTCCTCATGATAACCTCGGTCGTATAATGCAGACGTTCCCGAGCTCCGACCAAGAGGAGATCACCGGTCGGCACCGCGAGATATCATGGCGTTAGGGAGGAGGAAGATGCGAGTTGCGGTACTGGGTCTATCGCGGAGTTCAACTAAGTAGAGGAAAATAGGTGATAGAAAGCAGTCCAGCCACTTCCACCCTCCTCCCTCCCGTCTTAGAGCCCGCCGGATGTGATAAGTAAAGTTGTCGTCGTATGTGGTGCACTTGTGTGTGTGGCTGGATGGGAGCAGGTTCCTTATACACCCTCCCTCATCGGTACGTCCTCTCCCTAGGGAGTGTCCAGGAGAGCAGGCATTGCTCTCTGCGAGGATTGTACGTTGTATCATGGGAGAACCGCTTGTGGCCGAGTTGTGTAAAGTCCCGCGATTTCATTTACTCTCGTAACCGATTATGTATCATAACAACTGTCATAGATACGCGCCATGTGTCCGGATACAACCTGGAATCATGATACGTCAGGGTTATTCTCCCAAGAATCATGTGCTGTGTTCCACGGGGCAGTCCTGATCGCTGAAGTTCACCTCCCTTGAAGATGCCATCAGCATCTCTGTTCACCTGGGACTTCATAACGATGTAGGTAAATGATGCCCACAGTTTTTTTTTTTTTTCTTCCCCCTCCTCTGAATAGAATCCCGACATTATTTATTCACTTCCTCCAGAAAACAGAGAGCGGGGTAATGGTCATGGAGGGGGTTTGGGAGGGGGTGTGGCATGGGGGACGGAGGAAGGGAGGGATGGGGGGATGGTGCTCTCTCTCCCATGGCTGGCAGCCAACCTGGACTCCTAAAGTCTTTGGCTTCACTCACTGCTTCTCTCTCTGTCTTTCCCCCCATTCGTCGACATTGTTCTACGATGTCGACAGATTATATAGTTTTTGTGACAAAGAAATCGACGGACGATATATCTGTCATGTGACACATGTGCAAAAGAGAAGCCTCCTTCTTCTTATAGGTTCGTTTCATTACGAAAAGATACTGGTTCATTTACGTGTTCAGGTGTGGGACGACCCCTCCTCCTCCTCCTCCTCCTCCTCCTCCTTCTTCTTCGTCAGGTTATGGTTCATAAAGGCGCGTGTTCGTTCAGAGGAGGTCGAGGCCGTGAGGGGCAGTGACTTGATTATCGTCTGAAATACGAACACGTCTCATTACTGGTCTCCGAAACCCTCGACCATCATGTTGTGAGTAGTTATGGTGCTGTCAGTGAGCAATAGGGACACCCCAGTGCTCCGTTATACAGCATGGAACACAGGTACAGGAACTAGGTGTGTGTGTGTGTGTTTATGTGTATTATATTTTATTATATGTATTAAATAACTTTTAAGATAATATTCTGTGGACTACATTGTCAACATTAAAAGTGGATTTAGTGATTATTGTTACTTTAGATTTAACGTTTCATTGTATTTATGTATACTTAATGTCAATATTATCTTGTTGTGGTCAATAAACTATCTATCTGTCTATCTATCTATCTATCTATCTATCTATCTATCTAGCTATCTATCTATCTATGTGTGTGTGTGTGTGAGAGAGAGAGAGACAGGTGGGTGTGTGTGTGGCCGGAGTTGACAGTCTCCCCGTCCAGCTGGGTCATGGTGAGGCTAAACCATCTGAGGGGGTCCCCCCCCCCCCCCCCCCGGTGACCTGATGGCTCGTCCTGAGTGAGTTATGGTGGTAGTCGTGTATCGTTGTCTCCCATGTTTATTATCCCTGAAGAAGTTGTTGAGCTCAGCACAAGTACCTCTTTTATGTGTTCCCCTCAGCCAGACCCCCCCCCCCTTCGACTCGACGGTACGACCCATGAGCATTGATGGGACGACTCTTGAGCAGGATGGTATGACCTTTGAGCAGGACGACACGACCTTTGAGCAGGAAGGCACGACCCTTGAGCAGGACGGTACGACCCTTTAGCAGGACGGCACGACCTTTGAGCAGGACGACACGACCCTTGAGCAGGACGTTACGACCCTTGAGCAGGAAGGCACGACCCTTGAGCAGGACGGTACGACCCTTGAGCAGGATGGTACGACCCTTGAGCAGGACGGCACGACCCTTGAGCAGGACGGCACGACCTTTGAGCAGGACGGCACGACCCTTGAGCAGGATGACACGACCCTTGTGTACGATATCCAGGACTTTGACCTGACCTACATATCTCCGGGGTGTCCCGCCGTGCTCCTTATGGGCCAAACATTCCTCATCTGTCCTTTGGAATTTCTTCATTAACCACGTACACCCGAGCTGTGTGTGTGTGTGTGTGTGTGTGTGTGTGTGTGTGTGTGTGTGTGTGTGTGTGTGTGACGCTGGCCTCCCCTCCTACAATTAATGTCCTCTCCCACGCTCCCGTGGTAAGAAACAAGATGAGAATGACGCCGTGTTGTACCCGTGGCTGCGACGGGTCGTGACCTGAAGGTGGAGAGGGGGAGGTGGTCGGGGGTGTGTTCTTTGAACGCCGTCAGAAATGTAATTCTCCGCGTACGTTCTCCTGCCCCAGCGTGTGGTGGTGGTGTCTGCAGCCTCCTCTCTCTCTCTCTCTCTCTCTCTCTCTCTCTCTCTCTCTCTCTCTCTCTCTCTCTCTCTCTCTCTCTCTCTCTCTCAGCTTTCGGGCCCGTTTGGCTCGCCTCTTTTTGGGCCCCCCCGCCGTAATTGCCCCCCCCCCTCCTCGAGGGCTGCCGTGTGGAATCATTTCTCTCTCGGTGGTGGTTGGTTCAGAGATCGTTAGCGGCGCCGTGTTGAACAACCGCCACGAAGAGATGTGCTTTTCGATGTCTTCTAAATACCCCCGTTTAAATGCGTCGGTCCGGGATGTTTTGGCGCTCGCGTCTGCGCCCTAGCACTTCCTGTAGAGAGAGAGAGAGAGAGAGAGAGAGAGAGAGAGAGAGAGAGAGAGAGAGAGAGAGAGAGAGAGAGACGGGAGACTGACAGGCCAATCAGCAGTGTGTAAGGAACCTATACTTACATGTTCGTTTTCTCTAGGGGGGTTGGGGAGGCGCGGAGATGATGGTATGCGCTGTTACCCTCCCTCACTCACCCCTCCACTAGTGCATGTACCGTTGCATCGTTGACCACTACCACACCACCAGCGTCACCCCCCCTCTCCTCCTGGAATGATGACCCCTCCCACACACAGGAGGAGGGTATGGTATTATTAGCCTTTTCATGTCCTGTCGCTAGACCGGTGAGGGGACCCGCTGTGGCAGATTTGATCCACCCAACCCTTAGGGGAGGGTGAACAGCCTAGGCTGAGTGTGGACCGACTGCCACACACGAACCAGGATTCGAACCTGTGCGTTCGACCTCCGGACGGGGCCAGTTTCATGCGCCGCGGTTAGCGTCGCTACCCCACACGGAGGCCCATGCCCTCTGCGCTTGTGTGCGGATCTCGTCAGTATTTTCGGTGTGTGTGTGTGTGTGTGTGTGTGTGTGTGGGTGGGTGGGTGGGTGTGGGGCCGACGCCTCATTGCCCATAAGTGTTTCATGTAAACTCCTGCAGGTGTAAACTGAGGGCGGAAGGAAGATGACGTCGGCGCCGCCCTGGTGAGGTGTGTGGGGTGTGGCAGGGGCAGGTGTTGGTGTTGATCGCCGCTGCTCCCGTCCACCCCTCCCTTATAAACCCCATAACCCCTCTCTCTCACTCTCCCATCCTCCTCCCTGGGGAAGTGGATGGGTATGGAGGCCGCGCACCCCCACCCCCACTTTCCTTCCCCCACCGTCTACCAAGGGCGGCGGGGAAGAAGGAGGAGGAGGGGAAGAGGTAAATGATAAATAAATCTTCACCAGATTTTCTGTATCACAAAAAGTGCCCGTCTGGCGGTCTGGCACACCCAAGGGGAGGGAGGGGGGGGGGGGTTATGAATGGGAAATAGACAGTTTAATGTAACTTGACAAACCCATCACCTTCCTCTCATCTGGGCGGGGAGGGGATCTCCAGGGGGTTGGGGTTAAAGGAGGAGGGAGGAGGAAGAGGCAATGTAGGGGGTAACCAAGGTGGTTCCTGCTTGGGAGGGAAGGAGAGGAGGTACTCCGTGTCTGACGGAGGAAGGTTGGGTAATGTGGGGACGGAGGGAGTTGGATAGGGAGAGTTGTGTGGTGATGGTGGCGGTGGTTTGGGAGGGCACTGGCGGGGTGGCTGGGGGTTGTGGACCTGTTTCACTTCACTTGTAATGAAGTATTTGCCTCAAGGTAGGGCTTGCGCGTGTAGAGGGGTCACCGCAGGGGGGAAAATATATCTTAAGAATAAAAGAGTGGTGTCAGGTAGTCCATGTTGTGTCGCGTCATGTGTAAGCTGGAGAGAGCTGTGTTTGTGTGGGTTAAATGCCGGAGAGAAAACACAGCAATAGATGATGGAGGGAGGCAAGAATCACCAAGGGACGTAGAAATGTAGATAGGGAACATGAGGGTGACGGAGACATGTAGGGTGATGGAAGGACGTAGGGTGATTGAGACATGTAGGGTGATGGAAGGACATATGGTGACGCAGACATGTAGGGTGATGGAAGGACGTAGGGTGACGGAGACATGTAGGGTGATGGAGGACGTAGGGTGATGGAAGGCCTTAGGGTTGTGTAAGGACGTTGGGTGACGGAGGTAGGGGTTACGTGAGGGGTAATGGAGAGAGATGTCAATGTGACGTGGGGGTCGTCGTTGGAAGCGGAGACCCGAAGTGAGGGAGGAGATGGTTACTGTAGGCAGATCAGGTGCCAGAGAGCTTGAGTGCTGGATTGAACAGGTGCCAAGATGGCAGCACTGCTGGAGACAGCAGGTGCCAGAGAGCAACAGATGTTGAAGAACCTAAGATGCGTTTATTGTACCTTTGCAGGTGTCTACACCTCGCGTGAATGTGATACACTGGAGTATCTGGGAAAGCCAGATAACAGAAGACCTGATGGTCTATGAAGAGGTTATCTGCTGGAGGACAGTACATGGGAAAGCTAAATAACAGAAGACCTGATGGTCTATGACGAGGTCATCTGCTGGAGGACAGTACATGGGAAAGCCAGATGACAGAAGACCTGATGGTCTATGACGAGGTTATCTGCTGGAGGACAGTACATGGGAAAGCCAGAAGACAGAAGACTTGATGGTCTATGACGAGGTCATCTGCTGGAGGACAGTACATGGGAAAGCCAGATGACAGAAGACCTGATGGTCTATGACGAGGTTATCTGCTGGAGGACAGTACATGGGAAAGCCAGAAGACAGAAGACTTGATGGTCTATGACGAGGTCATCTGTTAGAGGACAGTAAAGCACCCTAGATCTACAATCCTTGGAGAGGGAAAGGGATGACAGTACAGGAGGAGGCACGCGTGATTATGATACACGAAGCAGGAAAACAGATATTATTGGTAATAGAAGGCGGGGTTTCTGGGTGATGCGTGTGTGACTGATGACGGGGTTCATCTGGAGACAGAGTGGGGCCCGGCAAGAAACTCTCCTGGTTTGCAACTGATGGATGAAACTCCTCTTGTGAGTTAACGTCTTGCCTCCCGCCCGTGTGCTGTTGCCAGAAGTGTAGGTTGGTGTAGTGTAGTGTAGTGTAGTGTAGTGTGTGCGTATGTGTGTGTGTGTGTGTGTGTGTGTGAATGCTGCTTTGATGTGTACTTGTTAATTGCACATGTCAGATAGAAGTAGGTTTAAGAGAATAGATGCTGGAGATATTCATGTTTAATGTTCTCGTTGATCACTTCGTTGTTAGTATTGGTTGAAGGGAAGGGGCGTCCTGTGCGCAGTTGCCGTGAAGGGATAGTCTGATGTGGCCCCATCCTTCTTTGGCACCCTTTTTGATCCACCCACTTCCTCCTGCACCCTCCCCGAAACCATCACCCACCACCAGCATGTTATCTTGTCCCTCCTGGACACCATTAGTTAGCCTGTGGCTAAAACGGAAATGATGGGGTGACGTGACGTGAGCTACACAGACGATGAAGAAGCCTTCGATGCGGACCGTGGTGTCTCAAGCACCTCGAATGGGAAATGTGGGAATAGCCGGTGTCTCCGGAAGGTGGACTTACCACTCCATCACAACACTTATGTTGTAAGTGTGGCTATTGCCAGTGCCTCCACGGTGAAAAGCTCAGTCAAGGCCAGGGGTAGTTGTAAAGACAAGTGTCCCGTGTGTGTGTGGGTGAGTGGATGTTTTTTGAAGGCTCCACTCACGGACAGAGGTCCACGTCAAGGCCGGGCCTTAGGTGAAATAGAGAGAGAATAATCAAAGGAAAAAAAGCAAAGACGGGGGGAGTATTTAGGCATTCTGGAGCAAGTGTACAACATGTGCAGTAAGGTCCTGCCTGTGGTTAATCCTGGATGGATAGGATTTAAGAAGGTCAGGGTGGCAGAGCTGACGTAAAGTATGGCACGACAGACCCACGTCCGTGGAACATGTGTCTCGGGAACATGTTTTATTCTCTCGTAAAGATAGCGTCCAAACCGTCTCTTCCTCCCCTCTCTCCTTCTCCCTTCTCCTAACCCTGGTCAGCATAGGTTCTCCCTACGTCACCTTCACCCTATTTAACCTGCCTGCCCTCCCTTCGTCCACGTATCACCACCTCCTCTCTCAGCCTCTGCCCGTCTCCAGCCATCATCTCCCCCCACACATCATTATCACCTCCACCAACCAGTAATCTCCCCGCTCGACCTCCGCCACCTGTGATCTCCCTGCCCCGAGGTCAGTGGACGGCCAGTAAAGTTCCCCCGCTCGCGCGTGTGTGTGTGTGTGTGTCACGGGCAGGTATGGATGACTCCCCACTCCCCCTGTCTCTCCCCTCTGCTCTAGGCGGGTGGCTTAACACCAGACGGGTTTAGTACACTGCCGCTTGTGGCGGCACGGGGCACCAGCCTGCCAGTCAGCCCGTGTGTGTGTGTGTGTGTGTGTGTGTGAGCCGGTGATGTAGCAGGTTGCGCGGGAGCTGTGATCGGGCGGAAGGCCTCCCAGCATAATTATGCCCTTTCGATTTTGTCATCTGGAAATCACTTTCCAATATTTATTCCATCACGCTATTGGTTCGGAGTGGAACGGTTTACGGGCTGGTGTCGGGAGAGGAGGGAGGCGAGGGCTGGTGTTGGGAGAGGAGGGAGGCGAGGGCTGGTGTTGGGAGAGGAGGGAGGCGAGGGCTGGTGTCGGGAGAGGAGGGAGGCGAGGGCTGGTGTTGGGAGAGGAGGGAGGCGAGGGCTGGTGTCGGGAGAGGAGGGAGGCGAGGGCTGGTGTCGGGAGAGGAGGGAGGCGAGGGCTGGTGTCGGGAGAGGAGGGAGGCGAGGGCTGGTGTCGGGAGAGGAGGGAGGCGAGGGCTGGTGTCGGGAGAGGAGGGAGGCGAGGGCTGGTGTCGGGAGAGGAGGGAGGCGAGGGCTGGTGTCGGGAGAGGAGGGAGGCGAGGGCTGGTGTCGGGAGAGGAGGGAGGCGAGGGCTGGTGTCGGGAGAGGAGGGAGGCGAGGGCTGGTGTCGGGAGAGGAGGGAGGCGAGGGCTGGCGGCCGTGCTGAGGAATGCCTGTCACTGGAGTGGGGTCGGGGTTGGGGGGTATATATGTCTACCCGGGGCGGCAGCTGTGTCCCTCACCTCCAGGTGTAGTTTACTGAGGGACTGGCTACGTCGGGAAATGTCTCCCTCTCTCTCCGGGCGAGTCTGGACTTGGGATATATATATTTTTTCCAATTTTCCCCCCCCTTTTTTTGAGGTGTATTTGGTGAGTGAATGATGCTGCTGTATATGTTGGTACCTGGCGGCAATGTGGTTCGTGGTAGCACCTGGCTTACGAGACACGTTTGACGTGTTTGGTGTCGGGGACGGTCCACTAACACAAGAGGATTGGAAGGGGTTGGGGTTGGATGGGGCGTCTTACAAAATGATGGTCCGGTGGGAAGGCACGCGAGGGGTGAGGGGAATAAAACGGGGAGAGGGAGGAGGAGGTAAGGAAAACAGAAGGAACGAGGAACAGAAAAAAAAAACGGGAAAGAGAGAGAAATGATATAGGAAGGAACATGGACAAAGATGGTGTCATGCTGAGCATGTTATCATGATAAGCACCGTGACCCATAGTGGAGGTCAAAGCCACGATGGCTCTGACCTAATTGCTCGTCGTGTTGGTTGTGCCAGACACCAGTAAACTGGCCTTGAGGAGGAGGAGGGGAGGAGCAGCAGCAGCAGTGAGGATGATGGTGATCATGTAGTGGGGAAATTGATGTAGAGCGGATGGGGAATGAAGGGGGGGTTGAAGCTGGGAAGGAGGAGGAGGAGGAGGAGAGAGATGGAGGGGGTAAACGGGTCAGTTTCCTGCAGTAAGAGGGATGGGGGTTAGACTTTGAATAGGTGGTGGTTGGGGACAGTGGGTGAGGGGGGATGTAAAAGAGGAAGAAGAAGAGGAGGAGGAGGTGGAGGAGGAATGGTATAGTGTGAAGGTCCCCAGAGCCGTCAACGCCAGGACAGGGCCTGAGGCTCCCCCGCTCATACAGGGGTGTGTATAATGCATCAGCACACCGCCTGGAGGAAGCCTAACGCCCCACAGCACCACAGTGTCCCTCCTCCTCCTCCGAGCTTCTGTCGCTGCTGCTGAAGCCGCCGCTGCCGCTACTACTGAAGCTGCTACTGAAGCCGCCGCTGCCGCTTCTACTGAAGCTGCTACTGAAGCCGCCGCTGCCGCTTCTACTGAAGCTGCTACTGAAGCCGCCGCTGCCGGGCCGTCACAGGAGACATGCCAATTAGGTTTTTGTCGTCTCTCCCGTGGCACCCAATCGTCGTTATCAGCGGGACACGTCGCACGGTGAGGCTGTGCCACGACGGCTGCTGGTATCGCGCACCATCTGTCCTCCAGCCGGCCACGGAGATCCGTCTACCTGGGTGTACATAATACGTCCAGTGTTGAAGATTATCTGCCTATCTATCACGCAGCAGTTGATTGATAATAATGGATGTTGCTCTACCCCTTGTTATCTTGAAGTTTGGCGTTTGTTTTTCATTAATTGATGCCATTTTATTCTTTCGTTTCTTTTAGAGGCGCGAAGAATTTTCTCAGCCACAGCTAACATTGCAACATTCATTTTGGTAATTTCAGGACATTTTAATTTTGATTCAGAAGACGCAGTTGCTTTCTTGGATGGAAATGTTAATTTAACCCGTCGAGCAAGGTTCTCAACCCGATCTCATACGTTTGTGCGCTGTACGTAGTGCTCCCAGATCTGACACGTATTACCAGCATCTGTCTGTCTGTCTATATACGCATACTTTATGCGCATAGTATTTTCTTTTGATGATGTCTGTTGGAAAACAGATTTTGAAAGCTTAGAGCAGTTGTCATATCTGTGTGTGTGTGTGTGCGACGTGAATCCTTGACATACATGGCCTTGCGTTATTTCTGAACTTCCCCCACGACTGATGGAGGTTCTGGGTCGAATGGCTGGTGTGCTTTGCATGTTTACGGCGTCATGTACTTGATGCGGAGCACGGCAATGGCCATATGGAGAGGGGGAGTAACACTTGCGTTGCAGGTATTACAGTACCACTTGTGGCCTCCTCTCCCTTCATTCACAGAACATGAGGCGGGGGTCCGTGTGCCACGAAAATTAACTTGGGTTAACACATGATGGAACTAGGCTCGAACTCAGACCCTCTGATGATTCAAGTGTTTAGAGTGACGTCCATCAGCGTCCCATCGCATCTCAGGAGGAGGAGGAGGCCGGTGTCGAGCGAAATATCTGACCCCAGCGATATGAGTGACCTGCCCTTAACACATGACACATTTTAGCGAGATTCCGTACATAGGGCCTGAGCCTGCGAAATATTGATGTGTTGAATGACACGTTAGTGAGTGGGAAGTGAGTATCTTGTGCTGTCTGTACTCGGCTTTACGTTTTCATCGGTATGAAATGTATGTTGAGGAGAATCTAATTGTGAATATCATTTTCAGTTTCATATATACATGCCAACGGTGTTTTGAGCTGAACTTGTCAAAACTGATATAAATATTTTTTCATTGTTTCCAGGTATGTGGTTCAACTGGACCCGGCTCTCATCTCCATACCCACTGGACAAGATCGTGGGGCATGGTGTGTGTGGTGAGCTGAGGTGAGCTACAGATGCACGATGTAGTTTGTGCAGGAAGTATTCGGAAAGACGTGTTGCCGCCTTCCTTAAGAATCTCATCACCAGAAACTAAACTGTTTATTAAGCACTTTGAATTCGTGTCCGCTCCAAACCGTGTCTGCATCCACACGGAGGGAGATCCAGGGTCATTTTCGTCACCGTGACGGACAGAATTCCAGCCTTCGCCCTCCCACAGCCGTAATGGATCCACCACTCCCTCCCTCAGGAGAATTCCGTGTACCGTGCAAATGACCTACACTCTCCACACCACAAACGTAAACACAGACGGCTGTAAACAGAACATTGACCGATGCCACTTTTCGACGGGTAAAAAAAATGATAGAAATATTCCACCTTGACCGCTTCTCATACTGCCCGGTCGTCTACCCTCTCAGTGGCAAATTGGACAGAGTTGCAACACGTAAAAGACAGTGAGCACTCAGAACAATCACTGGCTGCTTAGCATACAAAAACCTCCTCACCACCTGCACACTTGAGACAAAAAATACATACAATACAGTATCAAACCAGTATGCCAGGCACTTCTCTCTGCGCAGTAGCACCAGTACCCACCTTTTCTCACTACATAACCCCAACCACCAGCCTCCTAGTGGAAATGAAGAAAAACACCTTACCCTTGCTTGTCCCACCTCAGCGGCATGACATGTTCGTGATGGACTCGGCCAGCCTTCCGTCATGGTCGTGCCGCGGGTGGGAAAGTCACCTTCGTTTCCATCACTCTGTCGACCACTCAGCGCACCCGGGACTTGACGTTCCCTCCTCCTCCTCCACCCTCGAGCACTGTCGACCACTCAGCGAACCCGGGACTTGACGTTCCCTCCTCCACCTCCTCCTCCTCCCTCGAGCACTGTCGACCACTCAGCGAACCCGGGACTTGACGTTCCCTCCTCCACCTCCTCCTCCTCCCTCGAACACTGTCGACCACTCAGCGAACCCGGGACTTGACCCACCCCCTCCTCCACCCTCGAACACTCGACCACTCAGCGAACCCGGGACTTGACCCACCCCCTCCTCCACCCTCGAACACTCGACCACTCAGCGAACCCGGGACTTGATGTTCCCTCCTCCTCCTCCACCCTCGAACACTGTCGACCACTCAGCGAACCCGGGACTTGACCCACCCCCTCCTCCACCCTCGAACACTCGACCACTCAGCGAACCCGGGACTTGACCCCCTCCTCCTCCACCCTTGAACACTGTCGACCACTCAGCGAACCCGGGACTTGACCCACCTCCTCCTCCACCCTTGAACACTGTCGACCACTCAGCGAACCCTGGACTTGACCCACCTCCTCCTCCACCCTCGAACACTGTCGACCACTCAGCGTACCCGAGACTTGACCCACCCCCTCCTCCACCCTTGAACACTGTCGACCACTCAGCGAACCCGGGACTTGACCCACCTCCTCCTCCACCCTCGAACGCTACCCGCAGTACTCATCCCCTTTCCCCTTGAGCTTCGCCGTACTCGGAGTCAGAACACAGAGGCCTTTCTCATTAAACATTGCACATGTCTCACTCCTTTTGTTCATCTGGGTTATGTCTACTTGCCTTGACACACCAGCTTGTATATATTTACACACCGGTGTGTGTGTGTGTGTGTGTGTGTGTGTGTGTGTGTGTGTGTGTGTGTACACCCCCCCCGGGAGTAAAGACGTGTTGTATATATAGAAGTTTAAGAGATGGGGTAACACGAGTCTAAGAAACTTTCTCCGCGTGACAATGAGTCATCACACACACACACACACACACACACGTAGGATTACGGTTATAATGAGCATTATACATAGTAATCGTTGCAGTTGTGATGTTGAATGGTTTATCCTGCCATGATTACTTCGTCCTTGGGGTCGTACGCTGCATGATAGTCCTTAGCCCCGTACGTGCCGTGGTCACCTCGTCCTTGGGGTCGTACGTGGCGTGATAGTCCTTAACCCCGTACGTGCCGTGGTTACCTCGTCCTTGGGGTCGTACGTGGCGTGATAGTCCTTAGCCCACGCACCTGCCGTGGTTACCTCGTCCTTGGGGTCGTACGTGGCGTGATAGTCCTTAGCCCACGCACCTGCCTTGGTTAAATCGTCCTTGGGGTCGTACGTGGCGTGATTACCTCGTTCTTGGGGTCGTACGTGGCGTGATTAGTCCTTAACCCCGTACGTACCATAGTTACCTCGTCCTTGGGGTCGTACGTGGCGTGATTACCTCGTCCTTGGGGTCGTACGTGCCGTGATTACCTCATCCTTGGGGTCGTACGTGCCGTGATTACCTCATCCTTGGGGTCGTACGTGGCGTGATTAGTCCTTAGCCCCGTACGTGCCGTGGCGATAGTGTGGCTCCCAGCGCCCCCTGTGTGGCGGACACCCAAAATACCAGATATTGTAAACCTCGGAGGTCGACCCTGGTTGCTCTGGACACTTGAGAGAGAGACCCCCAAACGTAAGCAGTCCTCAAGCCTCCCTCCCGATATGGTGGGAGGAGGAGGAGGAGAAGGCTACCACCACCATGCCAAGGATTTTAGGGGGGGGAGGTCTGCCACCGAGCCCCCCCTCTTCACCCGTCAGTGCTAGGGAGTTATTCATGACCCCAGAGACTCACCACACCCCCTTTTCTCTCTCTCTCTCTCTCTCTCTCTCTCTCTCTCTCTCTCTCTCTCTCTCTCTCTCTCTCTCTCTCTCCATCTCTCCTCCATCCTCCTCCTCTTCTTCATGTATTACCACCTGTTCCCCATCTTTCCCCCCACCTCAAGAGATGTTCGGAGGAAGCCTGTGTGTGTGTGTGTGTGTGTGTGTACCGTGTCCCAGGCCGTGGTATCCAGCGACTATGCCAGGCTAGGTACCTCAAAGACAGCAGGCATAAGAAACATGGCCTGGCCGTCTCCAGGGAGAGAGAGAGAGAGAGAGAGAGAGAGAGAGAGAGAGAGAGAGAGAGAGAGAGAGAGAGAGAGAACAAACTCCTGGAAGATAGGAAAAAAAGAAAGAAAAAAAAAAGCTCCCATTGTCCGAGATTCGACATTTTAACCTGCGGGGAAAATATATGTCCTTAGCCTTTAGGGAGGAGGAGCGGGCCAGGGAACACCACCCCTGTGTGACGCTCCTGGTGGTGGCTGGTCTCGATGTGCTGCTGCTGCTGCTGCTGCTCCTGCTGCTGCTCCTCCTCCTCCTCCTCCGGGAACGCTAGGGGATCGTTCCGTAGTGAGGACAGATTGTAGACAGGAGGAATCCAGGACAGGAACGTAGATGAAGGGAGAAATAGTGATGAGCCGTGGCACCCTACTTACTAGACACTGATCTTAGTATACCAGACCCACCCCACCTTCAGCGTCCCAGGGGTCGTCACACATTGTCCCCGTCAGTATCCCAGGGATTAGACTGTGACCCCGGGATCAAGTGAGTGACCCCCCGCGAGTGTCCGAAGACCACAGAATGAGACGGGCATACCTTGTCCCCCCTCTCCGTCACTGTCCCAGGACCAGAGAGAGTGAACCTGGTACACTGCACCTCCCCCAACCCGTCCGTCACTGTCCCAGGACCAGAGAGAGAGAGTGACCCTGGTACACCGGACCTCCTCCACCCCGTCCGTCACTGTTCCAGGATCGGAGCCTCCTGAGGTAAACACTTGACTTGTAATTAATTTGAGAAAAAGAGAATAACATTCGTAAGACCAGAGTTGCAAGGAGGGTCTCTTTTGTTTGATCTTGACTTGGCTTTGTTGGTTTAATGAATGTTTTCCTGGCTTACTGGAAGCTCCCACCCAATCCCTCCCTCCCTCCCTCCCCCTCACAGGCATCACAACCTCTCCCACACTGTAGCCATCACCCACCTAACCCAACCCAACCCACCCTCCTCCTCCTCTCCAACCACCACCACCAACAACAGTTTGACAAACCTCCACCATCATGACCACCACCACCCCGGATCGTGTGATGATATAGGCGCCACGGGCTTGTGTGCTGGCCTGGGTTGCCTGCAGAATTCATAGCTAGTTCTGAGTACGGGGGAGCAGCAACCCCGTGTGGTAGGGGAGTGTGTGTGGTACGGGAGAGCAGCAACCAGGTGTGTGTGTGTGGACGTGCAACCTCGTCGTTGGTGTGTCTTCTAGGGCGACGGAGTGGTACAGTACCTGCCCTGGTGCCTACCTGGTCGGTAGGGACTTCCGTATCCGTGTGTGTGTGTGTGTGTGTGTGTGTGTCTGCTGTTGAGCGTCATTCGTTATCATTGGTTGTTTTCTGTCGTTATACATGTCAACTCGTTTGTCGGTCGCCATGACATGCACTCGGAAGTGAACCGACTATTCTATATTGTCAATATTAGGCCATGACGGTGCCTGGTGCAAACCGCTCTGTACGTCCTTCATCCATTCTTTCATCCACTCGTTGATTCTCCTCCGCTTCTGAGCGTCAGAGGAAACCAGCTCAAACCATCACGTTCCCGGTGTGGAGAGCCGAACCCCCCTGTAGGTAGGGAGGCCGGCATCCAGCCTGCCTGACACTGCCAGACGGTAGGTTATCAGTGTATGTTCCCCGTTCCCCCCCGGGTGCTGCGGCAGTGGAGCAGAAGGTGGTGTCGGGTTCTTGTCGCCAGTGCTTCAAGTAGGAAGAAGAGGAGGGGGAGGATGGCTCCACGATGCCAGCAGCAAGAAGATGGAGAGGCTTTTTGGAGTTAGCCATTCGAGAGCCAGACTTTGATGACGAGTCCTCTAAGGAATTCTTCCGCCTGTCAGAAGACGAGCTAAGGAGTAGGAGAGAGGAGGGAGAGGGTGATGGTTCCCCTCCTCCTGCCCTCTGTGTGTGTGTGTGTGTGTGTGTGTGTGGGAGAGGCAAGATGTGGTGGAGGCAGTCGCGACCGACAGCAGCAGCAGCATCAGACTCAGGAGGAGCTAACTTGCATCAAACACGTTGGTCGGCTCGCGCGTCACGTGGTTCCAGATGCCCCAGGCTCGCTGACGTGAATGGGGAAGACTCTCTCTCTCTCTCTCTCTCTCTCTCTCTCTCTCTCTCTCTCTCTCTCTCTCTCGCATGGGGAAGTGATCCCAAGAAACGTGGAGCGAGTTTCATGAAGCTCGTTCAAATAAGACGGTTGAACACCCGCCCTCGTCTTGTGTCGATGGAGGAAGGAAGGAGCGTGTTGTAGGTGCGTGTGTAATATTACGTGTAGACTCCAGCTTACGGCAGGTACCCATTCATCCAGTCCCAGAGGGAGAGTGGTGGAGCCAGGCGGGCTGTCCTACCCACAACAGGGACCTTAGGCCCTTGACATTGGTGGGATGTGTTGCTAGCACTGTGGGGAGTGTGTGTGTGTGATTACTACTCGTGTGTTACGGGGAGAGAATGTTACACGCGTTGCTCCGTCTCTCGCTTTTGTATGTATGTCTATACTCCTTTGTATGCACACACACACACACACACACACACACACACACACACACACACACACACACACACACACCGGTCTAAGCCAAGTGTGTGTGTATGTGTGTGTGTGTGTGTGTGTGTGTGTCCATCAACGTTATTGTGAGTGATAGGGGAGCAGGGTCTTGTATCCCGTGCAGCCTGACTGTGCGTCTCTTATCTCGTTATCTGCTGGTGAATGCCTGTATGCCGGTGAGATAACGGAACTGGCCTGATCACCCACCCACTGGCGGCCGAGCCCCAATGGTGGGTCGAGGGATGGACAGGAGTGGTGTGTGTGTGTAGTGTGGTGTGGGTGTTGGTAGGTAGAGAGGGCTTGGCACACCCTTGGCACACACGCTCGTGGAAGCGTGCGCGCGTGCGTTCGTGCTCTTCGCTACGTGCCCGACCTCACGTACCCCCCCAGGATGCAAGAGGAAGATAGCTATGTACAGACAGTCCTCCCTGTCCTCTCGAACGATGCGGGTCTTGCATAAGACATGAGGGCGACGGTCGAACTGACCGACCCAGGGCTGTGAACGTCCAGGGGGTGACGCCCTCCGTGAAGGACGTGTTTGGTTTACCCCAGCCACACATACATACCCCCCCCCCCCCGACCTTTCCTTTTACCCCCACCTTCCCTCCACTACAGACCGTGATCCCTCCCTCCCTCCCTCCCTCCCTCCCTCCCTCCCTCCCTTCCCTTCCCTACCACCTTCCATCCAAAGTTCACTCCTGACTCGCGTCTTTTACCCAGACTCTCTTTCTCCATCCTTCTACCCCTCGATCCAGGACCTTTCCCTCCGTTCCCTCCACATCCAGCCAGAGACCCAGTCCTCCCCCCTTCCCCCCGCTCTCTCTCTCTCTCTCTCTCTCTCTCTCTCTCTCTCTCTCTCTCTCTCTCTCTCTCTCTCTCTCTCTCCAGCTTCCTCTTTACCCCAGTTCGTTACGTTATGCTTTAAGCGGGTGCTCCTAAGTGTCTAACTTCTTTCGTAATGGTGGAGACTTAAAAGAGAGAGGGGGGTACGGGAACACATGTTACCTCACGTTGCTCTCAGCTTCAACTCTTGTTATTTTTTTTTTTACATATATTTTGTCCGACGAAATGCTATGATTGGATCGCACTGCTGTCACTAGGTACCCCTGTACGGATGTTGCCAGCTGGGTGTACTACGCATGTGGCAGCTGTCAGAATGATTGGATACATTGTATACACACACAATAGAAGAAACATAGCTTTATATCGACACAGTGAATACCTGATATATATGCAGGGGCTGTGTTGAAAGTGTAGGAAAGGAGGTATCTCCTTCAGAACACCATCAATATTACGTATGAGTCCAGTGACATGGGTTGTGCGTTGTTGGGTTCGCTAAGTTGACCTCACATGACGACCCTCATCGGCTCTCTTGACCCCTCATGACGACCCTCTCATGGCTGTGTTAAACCCCCCCCTCATGACGACCCTCTCATTACTGTGTTAGACGACCCTCTCATGGCTGTGTTAAACCCCCCCTCATGACGACCCTCTCATGGCTGTGTTAAAACCCCCCCTCATGACGACCCTCTCATGGCTGTGTTAAACCCCCCCTTCTCATGACGACCCTCTCATGGCTGTGTTAAAACCCCCTCATGACGACCCTCTCATGGCTTTGTTAAACCCCCCTTCTCATGACGACCCTCTCATGGCTGTGTTAAAACCCCCCCTTCTCATGACGACCCTCTCATGGCTGTGTTAAACACCCCCTCATGACGACCCTCTCATGGCTGTGTTAAACACCCCCTCTCATGACGACCCTCTCATGGCTGTGTTAAAACCCCCCTCATGACGACCCTCTCATGGCTGTGTTAAACACCCCCTCATGACGACCCTCTCATGGCTCTGTTAAACCCCTCCCCCTCATGACGACCCTCTCATGGCTGTGTTAAACACCCCCTCATGACGACCCTCTCATGGCTGTGTTAAACACCCCCTCATGGCTGTGTTAAAACCCCCCCTTCTCATGACGACCCTCTCATGGCTGTGTTAAACCCCCCCTTCTCATGACGACCCTCTCATGACTGTGTTAAACACCCCCTCATGACGACCCTCTCATGGCTGTGTTAAACCCCCCCTTCTCATGACGACCCTCTCATGGCTGTGTTAAACACCCCCTCATGACGACCCTCTCATGGCTGTGTTAAACCCCCCCTCAATGACCTGGCGGCACACGAGACGGCAAACTGGAGACTTGGTCATGAGGTAATGAGCCGTGGTATAATGCAGTATAATAACCTGTGTTAATGCCTTTAAAACACACATAACTTGCCCGTCCTCAGAGCAGTGGGGCAAATTGAAGCCAAACTTCTCGCGCGCCTTTGTACCTCCCCGTCACTGAGGCTAGGGAGACTCGCCTTCCACGTTGGGTTTAACCCGCTCAGGTCTCGGGTACAGGCTGATTACAGATACAGTGGCTCATCGCCATGCGTACAGGTACAGTGGGGGGAGACACTGTTGGTACAGATACAGTGGCTCATCGTCATGCGTACAGGTACAGTGGGGGGAGACACTGTTGGTACAGATACAGTCGCACCCACTCCGTGCGTACGGGTACAGTAGGAGTACGCTATTGCTACGCATACAGTGGCACTTACGCCATGCGTACAGGTACAGTGGGGGAGACACTGTTGGTACAGATACAGTGGCACCTACGCCATGCGTACAGGTACAGTAGGAACACGCTATTGCTACGCATACAGTGGCATTTACGCCGTGCGTACACGTACAGTGGCAACACTATCGCTACAAATACAATGGCTCTACGCCATGGTTACAGTTACAGGGGAGGGGGGGATACTCCATGGTATAGGCCACCGTAGCATGACGGCAGAGTTGCTGACGGAGTGGATCATGTATGGAGTGGTGGCCGGTGTCAGCACACATCCCCCTCCTCCCCATTCAGCGTCAGGACCTAGTGGCTGGGCTCCCTCCCTCCCTCCCCGCTCTCGTCAGCAGTGTTATCAGGGTCCACTCCCTGACGTGCCCTCTTGTTGACTTGTGTGTGTGTGTGTGTGTGTGTGTGCTGCCACTCGTCTCCCATGCCCACATACACTGAGGAACGGCCGATGTAACACCAGGTTACGCTAGCGCAATCAAACACCGTCGATCGCACATGAAAAAGCCCATTGAATCCTTTAAACATTGTTTGATAACACTTTTGACGACTCGGTTGTACTTATACTGCGTGTACACACCTAGCAAGGAAGACATGGTACTGGCTCAAGGTTAAAGAGGACGTGGGGGATGGCGGGCAACAACGCGAGTGTAAAACTCTCTCCCCCTCACCGTAACACACACACACACACACACACACACACACACAGATGGTAATCACACAGCAAACTTGTATTATCATCAGTTGATGAAATGGTCGAGTGCTGTGTGTGAGGGTCTCGTGTCCTAGAGTTCTGGGAGTGTCTGTCATCTCCCATACTGACGATTTGGGCGGGAAAATGTAGTGGTAAGCTTGAACCAAGGGACCATGGGAGGTCTACATTCATTTAGTGTTCCTAATGGAGACAGAACTTCAGATTTTCCCCGAATATGACGTTTGGTAAGACTGTGCCGTGCCGTTGAACTAGAGGCGCCCAGGAACCCCTCGTAGTTCAGACTGGCGAATATAGGCGACGGCTGGAGTGTAACGCCATCAGCGAGGCCTGAATTGTAGGAACCGAACCGAGACGCTTCTGTTGTACAACACACACACACACACACACACACACACACACACACACACACACACACACACACACACACACACACACGTCTCTTGCACCTCACCTAAGGCGCACTGTAAATATTTTTACCTTTACGTTTGAAGGGCACGTCAAGTGGCCCATTAAAGTTGCTTCACCCATCTATTTTGATGCGATGAAGATAGTTTCTTCCTTACCTTTGGCGAGGTCGAGGAGTGTTTTCCAGTGAATGGAGATGAGAAGTACGTATGATCTGAGGATAAACTTTAGGCTCTCGGGTTTATGTGGGCCGGGGGTCTTGTGGCTCCTCGTTTGGTTACAACTCGGGAAAGACTGAGGAATGTTTGACATCGTATCTGACGTGAAGACTCGATCGGGCTGCAGAACGGCGAATCACACATTGATTTACGTACGAACAAGTTACGGGATCATCAGAAAGGGATTCAGACGCCAAAGACTGGTATCAAGAGATCAGTTAACCTGAAGGATGACAAGTGTGAGGTTAAATGGTAAGAAGATGACGTTGAACGTTAAGAAACATCGGTGTAGTTTGAAGTCTTAGCGTTCGTTCGGTGAGGAGGAAGAGGAGGAGGAGGAGGAGGAGGAGGCTGGGTGTACGAGGCAGCTGGGAGCCACGCCGTAGGGTCGACCCTTCACGGCAACACACAACTTAGTGTCGTCTCGGCGAGGGCGTCGTGTAAACCTGGCCCCTCCTCTCCCTCGACATCAGGATCCATTCTGACGGTCGACCTCACGGGAATTTGTGACAAGGGTCGACGGTGGTTGTCTTTTTCATAGCGGCGAGTTATTGCTGGCTGTCTCCCGGAGTGAGAGGCCTGAGCACCGCTTTTTGTGCCGCCTCAATAAACGCTGACAGGAGCTCCATGTTTCTCCTTTGATTAAGTTTGGCGGAGACGAACCACCGCCGCCGCTGCTCCTGCTGCTGCTGCTGACCCAGTCAAGTAGCTCCCTTCTCCTCCGCCGGACCTGTGTCAACACTCGTCCCTGTAAATGGACGGTCACTGCCCTCCACATTAATGCATGTAGCACATTGTCTCTCCATCTGTGTCTCTCCGTGTCGACCGATCGCGCACGCGGGCTTGCGCACGAATCCGCGCGCGAGCGCCGCTCGAGGGGGGGGTCCTCTCAGCATGTGTCGCACAAAATATTTTGTGTAAACACTTGACCTTCAGATACATGGGGGTGCGACGGTCTCAGAGCGCGAGGCCCCGCGGCAGGTGGAGTGCTTTACTTCACCTCTGTCGACCCCTTAAATCGACAGAGGAGGGGAAAGTGAACCCATTCCCCAGGGACTTTCAAACAGGGGCGACCACTTACTCCCAAAACCTTATTAGAGTAATTTTTCATAGGGAGGGGGGGCGAGAGTCTCACCCTTTATGCTCCCCATGGCTGTAGGAAACGGAGGAATTATTAGTGTTTTAAGCTAACGGGAAGTACACCCTTCCCCGTTTATTACTTTGAACTCCCTGATAATGGAGAGGTGTCCCCTTCCCTCCCTACTTCCTTCTCTCCCTCCCATCCTTCCCCAGGAGAAAAAAAATATATATACTGTCGAAAACGGAGCGTTTCCCTCCCCGTAACTCTCGGTGAGGGGAGGTCCTACCCACCACCACCACCACCATGGGAAAACCCCGACGACGAAAGTCTCCCTCACCAGCCATCCAGAAGGAGGTTTGACGAGGGAGAACTGTTCCTGTGTTGCCCCCCTGCCTCCCTTTCTCCCTCCTCTCCTTCCACAGTCCCTCCCTCCTGAATGCTTAGGCAAGGGGCATGCCCTCGTCTTCTCGCTCCCCCCCCCTCTTCTCTCTCTCTCTCTCTCTCTCTCTCTCTCTCTCTCTCTCTCTCTCTCTCTCTCTCTCTCTCTCTCTCTCTCTCTCTCACCCCCCATAAACTCTTGCTAACGAAGCCTTGTGTCTTGTGGATCTTCTTGATGAAGGAGTACCCCAAGTGAACGCCTCACAGCCTCCTGACGAGGAGTTGGCGACTCCGTGCAACGCACGGGATCTTGATAACGTGAATAGTCCATCTCAGACTAATTGTCCTGGTAACGGAGACACTCGCTCAGTTCCCTACAGCTCTTGGTAACGGAGACACTTCCCCACCAGTTCCCTCCCAGCTCATGGTAACGAAGACACTTCCCCACCAGTTCCCTTCCAGCTCCTGGTGACGGAGACACTTTCCCAGTTCCCTCCAGCTCCTGGTAACGGAGACACTCCCCCACCAGTTCCTTCCCAGCTCCTGGTAACGGGAGACACTCCCCCAGTTCCCTCCAGCTCCTGGTAACGGAGACACTCCCCCAGTTCCCTACAGCTCTTGGTAACGGAGACACTTCCCCACCAGTTCCCTCCCAGCTCCTGGTAACGAAGACACTTCCCCACCAGTTCCCTCCCAGCTCTTGGTAACGGAGACACTCCCTCAGTTCCCTCCAGCTCCTGGTAACGGAGACACTTCCCCACCAGTTCCCTCCCAGCTCCTGGTAACGGAGACACTTCCCCCAGTTCCCTCCAGCTCTTGGTAACGGGAGACACTTCCCCACCAATTCCCTCCCAGCTCCTGGTAACGGAGACACTCCCCCAGTTCCCTCCAGCTCGTGGTAACGGAGACACTCCCCCAGTTCTCTCCAGCTCCTGGTAACGGAGACACTTCCCCACCAGTCCTCCAGATCTTGGTAACGGCGACACTTCCCCACCCAGTCCCTCCAGCCTTCTGGTAACGGAGACACTTTCCCAAAGTTCCCTCCGCTCCTGGTACGGAGACACTCCCCCAGTTCCCTCAGCTCCTGGTAAACGGAGACACTTCCACAGTTCCCTCCCAGCTCTGGTAACGGAGACACTCCCCCAGTTCCCTCCAGCTCTGGTAACGGAGACACTCCCAGTTCCCTCCAGCTCTGGTAACGGAGACACTCCCAGTTCCTCAGCTCAGGTAACGGAGCACTCCCCAGTTCCTCCAGCTTGTAACGGGAGACACTTTCCCCCTTTCCCTCCAGCTCATGGTAACGGAGACATCCCCCAGTTCCCTCCCAGCTCTGGTAACGGAGACACTTCCCCAGTTCCCTCCAGCTCATGGTAACGGAGACACTCCCTCAGTTCCTTCCCAGCTCCTGGTAACGGAGACACTCCCCACCAGTTCCCTCCAGCTCCTGGTACGGAGACACTCCCCCAGTTCCCTCCAGCTCCTGGTAACGGAGACACTTCCCCACCAGTTCCCTCCAGCTCTTGGTAACGGAGACACTTCCCCACCAGTTCCCTCCCAGCTCCTGGTAACGGAGACACTTTCCCACCAGTTCCCTCCAGCTCCTGGTAACGGAGACACTCCCCCAGTTCCCTCCAGCTCCTGGTAACGGAGACACTTCCCCACCAGTTCCCTCCCAGCTCCTGGTAACGGAGACAACACCGTATCCGTTTCCCCGAAGTACTGATAACGAAGACGCCTTACCCTTTATTTACCATAGCTGAGACACCTCCCCTCTCCGTTTTCTCAGGTCTTGGTCGTGCGGACGCCACACCCCGCCTGACCAGAACAGGGACCCGGAGTCGGGCACCTGGGCAGCCACAGTACAGCACTCAAAACGATGGATGCCTCACACTGCCTGCCTCCCCCTGCGTGAGGGGCAGGGAAGCAGGGGTTTTAGGAGGGCAGAGATGGAGGGAGGGAGGGGTTTTAGGAGGGCAGATGTGGAGGGAGGGAGGGGTCAGGAGGACAGAGATGGAGGGAGGGAGGGGGTCAGGAGGGCAGAGATGGAGGGAAGGAGGGGTTTTAGGTGGGCAGAGATGGAGGGAGGGAGGGGTTTTAGGAGGGCAGATGTGGAGTAAGGGAGGGGTCAGGAGGGCAGATATGGAGGGAGGGAGGGGGTTAGGAGGGCAGAGATGGAGGGAAGGAGGGGTCAGGAGGGCAGATATGGAGGGAGGGAGGGGTCAGGAGGGCAGATGTGGAGGGAGGGTGGGGTTTTAGGAGGTCAGAGATGGAGGGAGGGAGGGAGGTCAGAAGGGCAGAGATGGAGGGAGGGAGGGGTTTTAGGAGGGCAGAGATGGAGGGAGGGAGGGGTTTTAGGAGGGCAGAGATGGAGGGAGGGAGGGGTCAGGAGGGCAGAGATGGAAGGAGGGAGGTGTTAGGAAGGCAGAGAAGTAGGGAGGGGATAGGAGGGCAGAGGTGGAGGGGAGGGAAACGGCCAGCGGAGGAAAGGATGGATGGAGGGATGAATGGCTCATAGGGAAGGTTGAACAGGATGAGGAAAGAGGAGGAAGAAGAAGAGGAAGGAGATAAGCAAGGTAGAGGGTAGTTAACGGAACGAAAATGAGTAAAATAAGGAATTGAGAATACGAGAATAAACTGTGACCAGGACGAGAGAGAGAGAGAGAGAGAGAGAGAGAGAGAGAGAGAGAGAGAGAGAGAGAGAGAGAGGAAATGAACTTGGAGAGGAACACTCAGATTGCACGCGAGTCGGGTAATTGGGAAAAGAGTTGCTCATGAACACAGCCTGCAGATTTAAAAAAAAAGCGGGAAGGACATGTAAAAGG
Source organism: Panulirus ornatus (assembly GCF_036320965.1). Classification (NCBI taxonomy): domain Eukaryota; kingdom Metazoa; phylum Arthropoda; class Malacostraca; order Decapoda; family Palinuridae; genus Panulirus; species Panulirus ornatus. The sequence continues at coordinate 12,489,851 of NC_092228.1, forward strand.
CCAGACAAAGGTCTCAATCTCAGCGTCTCTTATTGTAATGACCTAGTTATGTGGAGGCCTTGTGTGTGTGTGTGTGTGTGTGTGTGTGTGTGTACGTACCCAGGAACTGTGGCCTGGGAGGACCTCTGGTGGCCGCCACCAGTAATCAGCGCTAGGTGTCATTTCCCGCTGCGAGATTACATTTCCGACGCATTCAATGGACACTCCTAAGGGGGTGGGGGGGGGGGGGGGTGTTCGCTTCTGTATTTCCCGTAGCTTTTTTCCCCCCCTCTGTCTCGCTTGGCCATTTACCCGTCTTCCTCCCGTCCTTTTCTCTGTCTGTAAAACATCTCGATAACATTAGCATCTGTTATTCCGAATTGATTTTGAAGTATTCATGGAGAGGGTGATACAGTACGATGACTGTGTTCAGTATTTTAAGTAAGGAATGACATGAGGTCATACTGGCATGAGGTCATACTGACATGAGGTCATACTGGCATGAGGTCATACTGGCATGAGGTCATACTGACATGAGGTCATACTGGCATGAGGTCATACTGACATGAGGTCATACTGGCATGAGGTCATACTGACATGAGGTCATACTGACATGAGGTCATACTGGCATGAGGTCATACTGACATGAGGTCATACTGACATGAGGTCATACTGGCATGAGGTCATACTGACATGAGGTCATACTGACATGAGGTCCATACTGACCATGAGGTCATACGCATGAGTCATACTGACATGGTCATACTGACATGAGGTCATACTGACATGAGGTCATACTGGCATGAGTCATACTGACATGAGGTCATACTGGCATGAGGTCATACTGACATGAGGTCACACTGACATGAGTACATACTGACATGAGGTCATACTGACATGAGGTCATACTGACATGAGGTCATACTGGCATGAGTACATACTGACATGAGGTCATACTGGCATGAGGTCATACTGGCATGAGGTCATACTGACATGAGGTCATACTGACATGAGGTCATACTGGCATGAGGTCATACTGACATGAGGTCATACTGACATGAGGTCATACTGGCATGAGGTCATACTGACATGAGGTCATACTGACATGAGTTCATACTGACATGAGGTCATACTGGCATGAGGTCATACTGGCATGAGGTCATACTGACATGAGGTCATACTGACATGATGTCATACTGACATGAGGTCATACTGGCATGAGGTCATACTGGCATGAGTACATACTGACACGAGGTCATATGAGGTCATACTGACATGAGGTCATACTGACATGAGGTCATACTGACATGAGGTCATACTGACATGTCATACTGGCATGAGGAAGAAGCAACGGGGAAGACGATTCCCACGTACACCTGGACACACAACCTCATGAACACACACACACACACACACACACACACACACACACACACACACACACACACACACACAAGTGTCCTGGTGAAAGGAGAATATGGTGACCAGACCGAGAATATATATATTTTTCTTCTTCGTGAAGCCACCTCCCGTTTTTCCCCACTGATCAATCAGTGTTAAGTGCCTTTTTCGGTTTGGGCGCAGGAATTTTGTGATTAATGAAAAAAGCATCGCCCGACCGACCCCTCACCCTCCCTCCTTTTATTTTTGAGGCTACACACACACACACACACACACACACACACACACACACACACACACACACACACACACACACACACTGTGAGTCAACATGGGCCAGCCAGGGGTTGGCCGCGTATAAGTTCGAATACTGGGCATGGTCGTCGGCCCACACCCAACCCAGGCAGGTGTTTATCCTCCCCTCGGGGTCGGTCGATAAATGGGTACTTAGGATTGGGAGTGTGTGTGTGTGTGTGTGTGTGTGTGTGTGTGTGTGTGTGTGTGTGTGTGTGTCCATACATACATGGCGATGAAGAAGTTATATGTATGTACAATGTTAAGAGAGACGAGGACAACACGACTGGAATACTCTCTCCCCGTCACACAGTCTCCCCGTCACATAGTCTTCCTGTCTCACAGTCTTCCCGTCACATAGTCTCCGTGTCACAATCTCCCCGTCACATAGTTTCCCTGTCTCACAGTCTTCCCGTCACATAGTCTCTGTCTCAGTCTCCCCGTCACATAGTCTTCCCGTCACACAGTCTCCTCGTCACACAGTCTTCTCGTCACACAGTCTCCCTGTCGCACATTCTCCCCGTCACACAGTCTCTCCGTCACACAGGAGGTTACGTAGCTGTTCGTTGCTGTGATCTTGGGTCGATGAACGGGTACGGGGCGTTTTCTTTCTATTTATCTCTTTGATACGTTGGTGGCTCTGGTCATGAAGGGGAAAAAAGAAGAGACACAAGGGAAAGCATTTACGAATGTTCGAGGAAGTGTACAGCCTGTCTTTTTTTTTTTTTTCTTAAGGTCATAGTTATTGAGAAAGACATGTGAGGGCAGAGAGTTCCAGAGTTTCGACGTGTAGGGAGAGAAACAATTATCAAAGCGGCCCACCCTTCTTGAGTTGACGTGTAGGGAGAGAAACAATTATCAAAGCGGCCCACCCTTCTTGAGTTGACGTGTAGGGAGAGAAACAGTTATCAAAACGGCCCACCTTTCTTGAGCTGACGTGTAGGGAGAGAAAACAGTTATCAAAACGGCCCAACCTTCTTGAGTTGACATGTAGGGAGAGAAATAGTTATCAAAATGGCCCAACCTTCTTGTGTTGACGTGTAGGGAGAGAAACAGTTATCAAAACGGCCCACCCTTCTTGAGTTGACGTGTAGGGAGAGAAACAGTTATCAAAACGGCCCAACCTTCTTGAGTTGACTTGTAGGGAGAGAAACAGTTATCAAAACGGCCCACCCTTCTTGAGTTGCCGACGGCCACGCACTGCCGCTAATCATGTTGACGCAGCGGCTTGCCGAGTATTGCGTGGGCTTTTGCGTATGTTGCGTAAAGAAACTAGACGACACGTGTGTTTTAATGCGCCGATAACAGTCAGATATCAGAGGGTGGAGGGCATGGTTATGTCGAACGATGAATTTTGCTATAAAACCCATGGTTTATCGGTGTTTTGAAGCAGAAGGAACCAAAATGAGAAGAGAAATACAGGGAGGAAACTGCGTTTTAACTGGGCCGTATATAACTTGTATTTCAGCTCGTTTGATTATTATTTTCTTTTTCAACTGCTGGACGCTCCAGGTCGTTAGAGTACGTGGTACGTGGTAATGGTTCTCTCTCTCTCTCTCTCTCTCTCTCTCTCTCTCTCTCTCTCTCTCTCTCTCTCTCTCTCTCTCTCTCTCGGGGGGGTGGGTATTATTTTCCAAGGGCCGGGAACCTGTAGTTTGCCGTGGCCTGTGTTCCTGGCTGAGTTAGGGAGGCGCGGGGCGGACTTTCCCATCTCTCAACCAGACAACGGGTCCGGCCGTTCGAATTTCGTGTCACATTTCCATAGAGTTGGTAGCGGTGTTGCTGTCTGGCTGGCTCCTCCTCCCCTCCGGGAGGTGGGGTTCGGGCGGTGGAGGATCGGTGGGGGAGGAGGGGCGGCGCGTTAACAACCTCGCTTTACAAATGCAAATTCAACTTATGCTCCCTTATTCACGATGTATGGAGTTCTGTTCACTCTGGACTCGTTCGTAATTTCGTTAATTCCTGTTTTTAACGAGTTGGTTTATTGTATAACGGGCCGCATTTCCTATTTACCAGTTATTATTTTTTTGTGTGTGTGTGTTTGTGTTTTGAGCTGTTACCAGTGTGTGTGTGTGTGTGTGTGTGTGTGTGTGTGTATGTGTGTGTGTGTGTGTGTGTGTGTGCGCGCCCAGCAGCATCTTATATTCCGTGTCAGTGTACATCCGGGGCTGCTCTGTTTACATTCTGTCATGTGCCGGGGTCCTTCACCGGTGGTGCTTGACGTGCTCCTGTGCCTGGTGTGTTTGTGACTCATCCAGGGTGTGCCTGCTGTGTTTGTGATACATCCAGGGTGGACCTGGTGTGTTTGTGTGACGCATCCAGGGTGGACCTGGTGTGTTTGTGTGACGCATCCAGGGTGTACCTGGTGTGTTTGTGATACATCCAGGGTGTATCTGGTGTGTTTGTGACGCATCCAGGGTGTGCCTGCTGTGTTTGTGACGCATCCAGGGTGTACCTGCTGTGTTTGTGACGCATCCAGGGTGTACCCGGTGTGTTTGTGACGCATCCAGGGTGTGCCTGCTGTGTTTGTGACGCATCCAGGGTGGACCTGGTGTGTTTGTGACACATCCAGGGTGTACCCGGTGTGTTTGTGACGCATCCAGGGTGTACCTGGTGTGTTTGTGACGCATCCAGGGTGTGCCTGTGACGCATCCAGGGTGTACCTGGTGTTTGTGACGCATCCAGGTTGGAACTGGTGTGTGTGTGTGTGTGTGTGTGTGTGTGTGTGTGTGTGTGTGTGTGTCACACCTGGTACAGTCAGTCGTCCATGATTTGTCGTGACACTGGCTCAGGAAATTACTACGTGCTGATTAGCGAAGAGCTGCTGCTCTGGTCTGTTGTATACTTTTACATGCAGGTTATCTGATTAGATATGGAAGGTTCTACCATCATCCACTGTGGGGCGCTCCCATCCAAAACTGATTGATATTGGTATTTGCGTTTATATATATATATATATATATATATATATATATATATATATATATATATATATATATATATATATATATATATATATATATCCACGAGGAAATGAAACACGGTAAGTTCCCAAGTGCACAGGTGCACTTTCGTGTAGTAATCACATCGCGCGTGTGTGTGTGTATGATGGCTAGAAGAAGGTCTGGGGATTCGATGGTAAAGTCTGCTGTTCCTGCCCTGGGTCAAGAGGTTATTCCTTCTCTCCTCTCTTGTTCTCTCGTCGTGGTGGTTGTGGTAGTGGGGGGTTGGGTTTGCCGGCATATGGCGAGAGAAGACGCCCAGGGCGCAATTTTTAGGTTTGAGGCCGCGAAAATGCGCCCTCCTGTGCGCCAGAAACGTGTTCCCCGGCGAGAAAATTCGTCGGTATGAAAAAAAAAAAAGAAAAAAAAAACGAAGGTGCCCCTGTGGCCGCTTTTAAAGCTAGAAGAGGCTGTTTACTTTAACTACAAATTGTGAAAGCAGAGTTCTTTTGAATAAATTTCGCCCGAGTTGTGTGCGGAAGTATGAGTGCGCCTTAGTGTGTTTTGCAATGGTAAGTGCATGTGACTGTACAGGGGCAAGTGCTTCTGTAAATGTTGATGGAGCAGCAACTGCCTCTAATTTAAGTGTTTACAGTGGTGAGTAGATCAGAGAGGATGCACAGTGGCAAGTGCAGGTCTGACCGTTTTTAGAGCAGTGTGTTTTTTTTGCGTCTAATTTAAGTGTTTACAGTGGTGAGTAGATCAGAGAGAATGCACAGTGGCAAGTGCAGGTCTGACCGTTTTTAGAGCAGTGTGTTTTTTTGCGTCTAATTTAAGTGTTTACAGTGGTGAGTAGATCATAGAGAGTGCACAGTGGCAAGTGCAGGTCTGACCGTTTTTAGAGCAGTGTGTTTTTTTTGCGTCTAATTTAAGTGTTTACAGTGGTGAGTAGATCAGAGAGTGGCAAGTGCATTTCTGACCGTTTTTATAGCAGTTTTTTTTTTTTTTGCGTCTTATTTAAGTGTTTACAGTGGTGGGTACATCATAGAGAATGCACAGTGGCAAGTGCAGGTCTGACCGTTCTTAGAGCAGTGTTTTTAATTTAAGTGTTTACAGTGGTGGGTAGATCAGAGAGAATGCGCAGTAGCAAGTGCAGGTCTGACCGTTTTTAGAGCAGTGTTTTTAATTTAAGTGTTTACAGTGATGGGTACATCTGAGAGTACAATAGATAATAGTTCTCTGTACATGTGAATCATCTCGGGCGCCAGAAGACGTGATGACTCCCAGACGAGGTCACCTGCTGGAGGATGGTGGTAGGATCTTGCATTCCTGTGCTCGACAGAGGGAAGGAGTGAGGGGTAGTAAAGCAGGAGGCCCTTGAGGTATGTGGGGGGTTGAGGTCGCTGAGGTGTGTGGGGTTGAGGCCGCTGAGGTATGTGGGGGGTTGAGGTCGCTGAGGTATGTGGGGGGGTTGAGGTCGCTGAGGTGTGTGGGGGGGTTGAGGTCGCTGAGGTGTGTAGGGTTGAGGCCGCTGAGGTGTGTAGGGTTGAGGTCGCTGAGGTGTGTAGGGTTGAGGTCGCTGAGGTGTGGTTTGTGGGTAGTATGATGGTCATGGGATGGCTGCTGGTTGCTCTGAGATGGAACCATATGATCTTCAGGTAGAGGGACGGGGAGAAAATTGCGTTGTAGTACCATGAAATTTTTAAAAAATTTTTTGCACTTTGGTAACGAGTTCATTTCTCTAGGTTACTTCCTCTACACTCTGCAGCGCTGCTCGGGGCCATCTCTCCTCACTTTACTTCTCTCTCAATCTTTATTATTTTCTTTTGTTATGGTTTTATTAAAGGACTTTTAGCCTCATGCGAGGATTTGGGTCTGTAGCTAAAATTGACACTCACATTATACAAGAAATTAAAAAAAAGACAAAATTTTTGATAAGAATTTCATTTTTTTTTTTTTTTTCATAATTCCAGGTGATACCCAAAATGTTGATGGCAGTCGTAAAGATGATGGTAATTGATAATGACAATGATTATAACAACGGCAATAGCTCGCAATACGTTTTCTTTTTTTTTCTTTTCGTGTATATGCAAATTAGAAATACCATATTGATGGCTAATGGGAGGTGCACACGTTTCGCACCCTCGTTGCGAGGCGGAGAGAGAGAGAGAGAGAGAGAGAGAGAGAGAGAGAGAGAGAGAGAGAGAGAGAGAGAGAGAGAGAGAGAGAGAGAGAATTTCCACACCATGGGAGGAAATTATGTGAATGATGGCCGGTTGTAATTTCGTATAGAAAAAAAAAAATTATGAAATGATGGCCCGTTTTGCGAGAAAGAATTGAGAATGAAAATTGGCGCCTGCTGTGCCTGGCCTGGCCCGGGGCCTCCCGCCTGGAGTGCGAGTTTTCTGTCGTGTCATATTGCTTCTGCAGGTTGTACGCGCAGGACCAGAGACCAGACTGTCTATAGTGGACCCTTCTGCAGTATAGGAGTTGGTCTTATGCCTGTGTGTGTGTTTGTACACACACACACACACACACACACACACACACACACACACACACACACACACACTCGCGCGCGCGCGGGGCAGCCTAGTAAGTCAGGTACCCATTTATCGACCAACCCCAAGGACAGGGCGAACACCTAGGTTGGATGTGGGGTGACTGTTGCTACCAGGATTCGAACCCATGCGAGCCCGACCCGTGGGCGGGCCTGTGCTGCATCATGGTCAGCAACGCTAGGATTGTCTATATAAGACAGTTTGTTTTTTTTCTATATTGATATATATATTTTTTCTTTTTTGAAATGCCATACCAGCTGGGGGTTATGGTCCAGAAGGCCTACATTCCCGTATCGATCTCTGTGTAAATTTCCTTTCTTATGAGTCGGTGGGAGAGAGAGAGAGAGAGAGAGAGAGAGAGAGAGAGAGAGAGAGAGAGAGAGAGAGAGAGAGAGAGAGAGAGAGGAGCCCATGTGCTATTTTAGCACTATTTACGATACGACATCCGCCTTGGGGGGGGGGGGGGAGTAAGTAAAGCATACGTGAAAACGTTTTCAAACGTTCAGGAGAGGGAGGATGGTAGGCGTGTCCCACGTCTGGTGGTGGTGGAGGTGGTGGCGTGGTGGGGGAGATAGGTGCGCGAGATCCCTGGCAAATGATGGTATAGATTTGTGAACCAGATGATAATGTTGTTGTCATTTGTCATTGTTAACATGTTAAGTGTGTGTGCTCCTCGAGTGAGATGCGTGTTGTTGATTGTGAGCAGCGATGCTAAATTGATAGGTTGGCTTTCGCATACGGAGGATTGAGCGCTTACACTCTCTCTCTCTCTCTCACTCTCTCTCTCTCTCTCTCTCTCTCTCTCTCTCTCTCTCTCTCTCTCTCTCTCTCTCTCTCTCTCTATCCCTGTTGAGCAACTGGATCACACAAGGTATTTATTATCCTCGGGTAGGTGGTACAGTGTGTGTGGCCACCACTTCGCTTTCCCCCCATTCCCCTTACCCATGCCTAGCCCTGTAGCCAGGCCGTCCGTCCGTCTCACCCACCCTCCTGCTCCTCCACCTCCTCCTCCTCCTCCTCCTCCTCCTCCTCCTCTTCCTCCTCTTCCTCCTCTTCCTCCTCCTCCTCCTCCTCCTCCAGGCCGTACCATGCCTGTCCTCACGTTTGACTGCGTCCGCACATCCGTGTTCATCAAAACCCAACCTCCCTCCTCCCTACCCCTCTTTCCTTCCTTCCGCCCTCCTGCCATCGCTGTGTCTGCTGCATCCCCCCTCACCCCCTGTGTTGATGTGAGTGCTGCTGGTGCCTGTCTGCCTGCCAGCCCCACCCTGCTCGCTGGCCCGTACTTCCATCACCTCCTCCTCCTCCTCCTCGTTAACACATGGTGTGCGTCTGTGCTCGTGTGCTGGAGGGCTTTGGTGCCACAACTCGCCTCTCCTCTGGAGGTAAAGGGCAATTATTATTATTATTATTATTATTATTATTATTATTATTATTATTATTATTATTAGGTTTTCGTCTATTTTTCTGTATTATTATTAGGATTTCGTCTATTTTTCTGTATTGTTCACTATCTTTCGTAACCGGGTTACAAGTTGTTTTGAGAGCAGAGATTATTTTATGAGCGTGCTTTTAGGAAATTCCCTTTTTCGTACTACGATTGTTGACGAATGGTAAGGTTTCGAAAGAGTCTTCTAAGAATCCAGGAGAATATCCGCGAAGGTGATTAGTAGGATATGGTAACTCCCTGTCTGCAGGGGAGTAACCGAGTACTGTGCCGGGGGGGAGAGGGAACAGCTTCATCTCCTTCCCTGTCTCTCTCCCTCTCTCCCCCTCCCTCGAGGTTAGGGAAGTTGGGATGGTCGAGGCGTCCGGACAGCCTCCCCTCCTCCTCCTCCTCCTCCACCCTTTAGGTCCAAATCTGATGTACTCGTTTTCCTGATGTAATTGCACCCGTTGAGTTCATTGGCTGGCTGATGCCTTCCGCGTACAGACCGATGCTGTGGGAGAGTGAACGGAAAAGGAAGAGAGAGAGAGAGAGAGAGAGAGAGAGAGAGAGAGAGAGAGAGAGAGAGAGAGAGAGAGAGAGAGAGAGAGGCGGATGGGGTGGGATGTAGAAATAACAAGGGCCTTGATGAGGTCTTGTTCCGTGGCATAATATTGTTGGTTACGACTATGGTAATGTGCAGCGGGATGCAGAGGGCGACGACCACGCCACACGACGCCGGCCGGGTCGTACCGGAGGTGGTGGGAGGGTCGTAGGAGGGCCCGGTGATGACGACCGGTGGTCGTGATGGGTCATGGTTTCCTGGGAGTCGTCATACGGGATTGTGTCGTCGAGCTGGTGGGTGAGGGGGAGGGTGATGATGGTCGTTGTGTTGAGAGGTCGTGCAAGTGAGGGGGGAGGTGGTGTCGTTGTGACCCGGTCGTGATATTAGTGTTGTGGCCTTGTTGATGGTAGGTTTGCCGTCTTGTTGTTGTGAGGGGAAATAGTGGTAGTTGTGGTAGGGTGTGGTAGTGTGTGGTAGGTGTTGTAGTTGTGGTAGCGGTGTGGTGGTGGTGGTAGTTGTGGTGGTAGTGGTAGTGGTTGTGGTGGTGGTGATGGTAGTGGTAGTTGTGGTGGTGGTGGTGGTAGTTGTGGTAGAGTCTGACGGGGGTGTTGGTCTCCAGGATGTGTAATTTACATACTGTATCTCAGCTGGATTCTCTTCGACATCAGATTGTTGTAATGTGTAGATTTCTGTTATTATTATTATTATTATTATTATTATTATTATTATTATTGGTATTATTATTATTATTATTATTATTATTGTTATTATTATCATTATTATTATTATTATTATTATGTAACGTGTGTGACTTATATGATGTAATGTTTCATTGCTCTGCTTTCGTGATACAAAACATATATCTTTGTTTTATTCGTAGATGAAGAGCTCTTATCCAGAGTTTTAGTACGAACGCTACCGTATTGTGCGTTGGTTTGATTCAAAAGGTGATGTTTGTTCCTGGCTCTGTGTGTGTGTGTGTGTGTGTGTATGTCTGTGTTTGTAATCATTTATATGTAATTGCTTCACTGTGCGGGGAGGGAGCTTTACATTCCTTTAGGGCCTTTATCTCTTGCTTCTTTGCTCTGCTGTCACGAAACTTGTTGAGCTTCTTTTAATGCTGTTCACATTTCCTGTTCTCCCATTCGGTCTATACCATGGTCCCCCCAACCTCCCCCAGTACATCAGATTCCACCTAAGTAAACTTGGCCTCACCCCAGTGAAGGTGGCTCCACTCCCAGTAATCCTCACCTCACCCATAGTAAAGCAGGTCCCTTTCCCCAGTAAACCTGTCCTCGCCCCTTGGTAAACCTGACCCTCCTTTACCTCCTCCATGGTAAACCATGCCACTCCCCCCCTACAAAACCGGACTTGATCCTTGTGACCCCCTTCTCCACAGACGCACACGCTGCCGGACGGGAAATAGACAGAAAAACGTAAAAGAAAAAAATACTCTCTTCCTCGTATTTTTTTTTCTTCTTTTCTTTTTTTTGTGAGGCCGTCTGAAGCTGTTGTTATTCTGAGGATACGCCCCGGGGCAGTGTTTTGTCTGGCGTGTCTGTGTCTGTGTGTTTTACACGGGAAGGGATTGGGAGAAGCCGGACGCGTCAGATAGAGAGCTAGTGCAAGGGAAGGCAGTAAAAGGTCTCCAGGAGAGAACGGGGTAAGTGGATTATAGCATCAGTAGAGCATGGACCGAATGGTGACCCCCCCATGACTGCAAGCCAGACGACTCGGACTCGGTGTGGGAAAGACGACTTATTATTCCCTCGCATACGACGACAGATCTCCTCGAGTGCGATGACTTGAACACCCACCCACACACACACACACAGCACCACCACCCCCGCCATCAGTACGATGACGACGTGCTGAGGAGGACAGCGACCCAGCCCATCTGTGAGGACGTGGACTGACGCAATCCTGTAGAGTGGAGGGTTTTGGGTGACCCTACTGGAGAGAGGTAACTCCTCGCTCTCAAGAGGTTAAGGAAATAACAATCTTCAACAACAACGAAAGAAGAAGAAGAAGAAAACGGCACTCAACTTACATCCTTTATGATGATGATTGATACCTTGGGAATGTCTTCTAGAGCGGCTGTGGTAGTGGTGGTGGTGGTGGTAAGGGAGTGAGACAGTGTGGCGTGGTGTGTGTGTGTGTGTGTGTGATGCACAGACACACACTCTCTCACACACGGCCGGCGTCCCTGCCTCAGCATTGTAAGTTATTTAAGCCAGGTGGAGGAGGGGGCAGCCGGCTGGTACTTTTGTGTTACAGAGACCATGGCGCGTCCCGGCAGCTTGAATGTACATCACGACCTACAGTCTTGTGTATCCCTTCCGAATTACATCTTTATGATACGTGGAAGCTCCTTTTTGGAAGGGAGGGTGGGTGTGGGTGATGATGCCCCTGGTACATCCTCAAGTGTGACACAGGTGACCTAACCTAACGTGCCTCCCCCTGGTTGAGGTAGGAGTAGTCGAAGTCATCAGAGGTGGTGAGGAGGGAGAGCCTTAGTTCTTTCCCTCACCCCCTCACTGGGCGGGTTCCAGCTCCAGCCGTGGGCGTCGTTACTGTTCATCAAGAGGGAATAACTTCGGGTCGGTAGGATGATATAATGGATTACTATGTTATGATAACGGAAGATGTAAGAGAGGTTACGTTTGGCTCACTGTACTCACGAGGGAGGAAACGGGTGCATAAGGTCGTCAGTAATAAGGACAGTGTTTATCGTGCCATTGTTGTCCGTTGCATGTTGTTTACTCGTAGGTGTGAGGGGTTCCTCCTCCCTGCTCCCTCCCAGAGCTTGGGGGTCTGTCCGTCCTCTCACTGTACATATACTCCCCACCGTGTAGTGGTTCACCGGGTCGTCACGTGCACAAAGGTACGACCCTTGGGTATGACGGGCCCAGGTCGGTATACCATAGAGCTGAGGGAGTGGTAACTGCCGCTCTGCACCTCAGATGCTCACAGGAGGAGATGGTAGAGATGTGTAGCAGGAGGGAGGGGTGGAAGTGCTGCAGGAGAAAGAGTGTGTGTGTGTGTGTGTGTGTGTGTGTGTGTGTGTGTGTGTGTGTGTGCGAGGAAGTTAGGTAGGTAGGTAGGTAGGGAGGAAGTTAGGTAGGTAGGTAGGTAGGTAGGGTGTGGCGATAGGAGAACCCAGGTACGGTGAGTCCAAGACCCCTATGTCTCACTGCCCGTCCTACAGAGGACTGTGTTCACACACACACACACACACACACACACACACACACACACACACACACACACGCATATATATATATATATATATATATATATATATATATATATATATATATATATATATATATATATGAGCGGTCAAGATCAATGATATCTTTGATGTCCTTATTATACAGAAAAAGAAAAGAAAAAGAGAAGACAAAATATTCTTGGCATTTAATTAATAGATCTAAACTGCTCTCATGTGATTTCCCAATGCAAACTGTCGCCTATCTAAACTGCGTTGGTTACTTTTACGAACTTAATTGGGAGGCAATTAATTTGGAGAGTTCAGTGGCATTAGGCTCTTTGTGTGCTAATTGACATAAACCTTATTTAGGATGTTGGTATATCCTTCACTGTTAATGAGTACTGATGTGTGTGTGTGTCTGTGTGTCTGTGTCTGTGTTTGTGTGTGTCTGTGTCAGTCATTAACTGGATATGTGAATTCGTTACGTGAATATGAGCCTCCGACTCTTAGCTCTTCTGGTAGAGAGTCTTACAGAGGAGTGTCCTCGTATTCCTTTAGAGTTCTGGTGCGAGACGATGGTTGTATATGAGACGTGTCTGCTCCACAACCCGTATGATTCTCATGCTGTAGCTGGCAGCCTAGGATGGAGGACCTCCTCCTCCCTCCTTCCCTCCCTCGTACACTCTTGAGATTACCTCATCAGTATATTCATTCCAGCATGTGGTAAGTGTTGACAGATGATGATACACTGATAAGACCAGAGCTTCGGGTAGCAGATGGGTTGACCGGAAAATGGCTAGCTTCAATGAGCGAGAGATGACTTTATTATTATGACAAAATTCATTAAAAGAATTTCGTACCAAATATATCTCTCTCTATTTTGGCTAGATCTTCCTTCTATTGTCTTCTATTGTTCCTATACATTTTTTTTTTCAGCAGATGTTCTTACGGTAACCACAACATTCAAGTCCGGATGTTTCCCATATATATATATTTGAGGGCAAGAGTTCATAGTCTGAGTGCAGTGAGGTGTTGCACTCAAGTCCAGGTATTTCCCATATATATATATTTGAG
>NC_092228.1:12515806-12518306 GCF_036320965.1 Panulirus ornatus
CCCTATTTTTTTTTTTCTTTTTGGGGTTGAGTGCCAGCAACCCACGTATACGTGAGGCAGAAAAGACCAAAGGCAGCATCATGGGCAAGGGAGGAGAACAGGACAGCTAGTGTAGTGATGGTTCACTGCCCTCCCGTCACTTAATCCCCCTTGATTCTCAGGCGGTAGTACCACCCTTGTCCCTGGTTGCCTGCTACCTGTGTGTGTGTGAGTGTGGCTGTTTCTGCAGGCCCTCAGAGAGAGAGAGAGAGAGAGAGAGAGAGAGAGAGAGTAGAGCTGCATGGAAGAGGGAGTCACCCTTCTGGGGTTATATGCAGAAGAATTTCGCAATGTATTCCAATGTATGTAAATGTGATAACAAATAGTCCATAAGTCGGGTGTAGCAGGTGCCGCCCTCATATGAGTGTAGGGGAAGTGGCCCCGTAGGTTGCCTGTGAGCCGGCTGCTTGAGAGGGGAGTTCCCCGTCCTGTGAATTATGTACCGGGGAAGGTGTGTTGAGGGCGAGGGAAGGGCCCATGGCACGGCGGGGGACACCGCAGCCGCTCCAGCTGCCCCGCCCTCCCTCAGGAGCGAAGCGTCACAGTACGACCCACCTGGCCGAGAGTTTTGATGAAGTTTGTCTTGCTGTCATGGGGTGACTTGCACAGCCGCTTGTCGGATCACCTCACTTCCACTAGGTGTCCAAGAAGTTATAGCTTCCTGCAGCCGCCTGGCAGGACCCAGAGGGACTATCAGGTAAATGAATCAGCGTTGATGGGAGCGTTGCGAGAGTGACTTTGCTGAAGTTATAGAGTGAAATATATTAGTTGTAGGTCATCCAAGCTACCAGCTGCAACATCCCCTTAACCCCCTTTTTGATACGGGGTTTTCTATAGACATGTAGAGAAAAGGGAAGTTTATGGACGGTATATACAGGGAAGTAGTGCGTGTGACTGGGAGCAGTACAAGAGAAAGTGTTTTGGGAACGTCAGCGAGCTGGGCGCCTCTTGCTTGTTCCTGTGCAACGGCTGAGCGGCATGTCAGCTGCAGCAGTGGCCTCACGATGTATAATGTCTCGTCATTCGCGCCTTCTCTTCCCTCGTCTTTCGAACAAAATGTCTCTCCGTGGACTTCCACGGAGCACAAGCAGCGCGCCAGGTTTGGTGATGCCTGACTAATCCGAACTTGGTTGGGGTGGGTTAATGACCAAGGGGGGGGAACTGCTTTCTTGGGTGGCTGGAGACAGGACGGCCGCACGCGCGCTCACGCTTCACAGGCACGTGCCTGCGCTACGTTCATGGAGATAGATTATGGTAATGAGAGGTGGTAAATGCATGAAGCAACCTCTGGGTGGACCAAGGCGATGGTAGCCTCATTATAGTGCAGCTATATCTCGTGGTAGCGGCCGCCTCACTGTAGAGCTGTGCCACGTACACCCAACATTACCTCTGAAGGTTATGTTACCACCACGACCACCACCACATACATACATTACCACCACTACCACGACTACCACTACCACCACATACATTACCACGACCACCACCACCGTCCCCGCAGCGACTGCGGCAAAAACGGATAAAACGGAGAATGATGTAAAACCCGACCATTCTGCTGGTGGCTGCTAGATTCTCCCTTATCTCTGGCTGGACACAAAAGCTGACCATCCGCCCTCTCTCTCCCCCTCCCTTCTCCCTCTTCCCTCCCCACTCACCCTCTCCCTCTCTCCCTCCCTCCATTTACAGCCTTCCCCCCCTCCTTCCCGACCCACCCCCTCTCTCTCTCTCTCTCTCTCTCTCTCTCTCTCTCTCTCTCTCTCTCTCTCTCTCTCTCTTCTCTCTCTCTTCCACGTCAGGGCGCCCCCCTCCCGGTTATCCTTTGTAAGATGTTATTTTAGCCCGGGATTTAATAGGTCGTGTCTGCTACGTCGGCATTGACGGCTGCCTGTTCCTTGGCTGCCGGACTCCCGGCTGCCGGACACCCATCTGCTGGGCTGCCGGACACCCACCCATCTGCCGATTACCGTAACCCCACGTCTGTTGGCTGCCGGACTTTCATCTCCTGGCCGCCTGCCGCTCAAAACCCATCTGCCGGTTGCTGGACGTACGGTTATCCGTTGGCCGCTGAGGCTCTACCCCCCCGCCCGGTGCCGGACACCGTCGTGCTGACCGTGAGAGGTGACCATCTGCTGGACGACCACCCTCCGACGACGACCAGCACCACCGCCTCGCTCAACCAGTCGCTTGTTGCCGGATGGTCGACCTCCGGAGCCAGTGATTCAGTCGGGACACGAGCGTCACCAGCTGGTGGGACAGATGGCCGGATACCACCACCACCGCCGCCGTCACCAGCTGCCGGGCCGGGCCCCCAGGTCACGGTGTGAGGGTGCTGGTGAGGAGGAGGAGGAGGAGGAGGAACGCAACTGGAGCGGCGGGTGGCGACGACTCCCGCCGCAGGAACTAGAGACGCCCGCCTTCCGCAGGCTCTCGTGGAGCTGATGGTGGAGCTGAGGTCTTGATA
>NC_092228.1:12520806-12533306 GCF_036320965.1 Panulirus ornatus
GAGAGAGAGAGAGAGAGAGAGAGAGAGAGAGAGAGAGAGAGAGAGAGAGAGAGAGAGAGACCCCGTAGGGGCAGCGCATCCTGCAGACTCTCACAGTTCTGTGAACCGTATCCGTCTCTCTTTCTCTCTCTCTCTCTCTCTCTCTCTCTCTCTCTCTCTCTCTCTCTCTCTCTCTCTCTCTCTCTCTGTTTGCTCGGGATCTAGGCAAGGGCGAACGATCGGAGCGCCTCGGGGGGGGGAGAAAAAGGGTGGGAGTCTGTCTATCCTGGATAGATCACATGACGGGCCATTACCCCCTGCCTCTGCACTGGCTGACGTCAGCGATCCTTACGGGAGAATGGATGACGTCAGCCACTGTTGGGGAGGAGGTGGTGGGGTGGGTGGGGGTGTTTGTGGCTGACTCTCCCCAGTGGTAACGTGGGGGAGAGAAAGTGGCACTGTCAGGAGAGGATAGGGGAGTGGCTGACATCAGGAACCGTTGTAGTTGCTTTTGCTGACATCAGTGACCATATGTATTTATGTGGGCTGACATCTGCCACTGCTGTCGATAGGAGCTGACATCGGGGAATAACGAGAAGCTGACATCGGCTGGAGAGAGAGAGAGAGAGAGAGAGAGAGAGAGAGAGAGAGAGAGAGAGAGAGAGAGAGAGAGAGAATGTGACGTCAGCAGCTGGTGTTGACCGGGGTCCAGATGGGACAGCCGGTCCCCCATATATTCCGGCCCCGGGCACTTCACTGTCGTGGGCAGCAGAGGTGGGTGGCAGCTGGTCCTGCTGGGGGGGGCCTTACAGGGAATCTCCTGCAGGAGGAGGAGCAGCAGGAGGAGGAGGAGGACACAGGTCCTTAATGCTGAGGACGACTCTGGTGCGTCTCTCTCTGTGTTAAATGATATTGGTATAATGTACATATATATATATATATATATATATATATATATATATATATATATATATATATATATATATATATATATTATACTATTCGCCATTTTCCGCATTAGCGAGGTAGCGTTAAGAACAGAGGACTGGGTTTTGAGGGAATGTCTTCACCTGGCCCCCTTCTCTGTTCCTTCTTTTGAAAAAAAAAAAATGCTTCAACATTCAACAAACAATTTATACAAACATTTCCACTATATATATATATATATATATATATATATATATATATATATATATATATATATATATATATATACATATACATAGTGGAAATGTTTGTATTAATTGTTTGTTGAATGTTGGAGCATTGTGTCCCTTCTCACAGACCAGATGAAAATTGGGCGTGGGGGTTTGGGGGGGGCGCTGTAGTTCATGATGATAGATGTGGATGGAATGTTTATAGGTCGAACATTAAGGCAAGTGTTGATATCAAGTTCTGGACGTTTCAGGTTTAGCGGTAATTTTTCAGTCTTGGATGAGGCTCGCCAAAAGAGGTCGCCCTGTACTGCTGATTGACGTCGTTGGTTTCTGACGTAGTTATTTCACGAAGGAGAAAGTAGGGGAGGAAATGGTCTGTGTGTGTGTGTGTGTGTGTGTGTGTGAGTGAGAGAGAGAGAGAGAGAGAGAGAGAGAGAGAGAGAGAGAGAGAGAGAGAGAGAGAGAGTGTAAAGGAGTTGCAACACCCAGAAAGATCGGGTCTGCCCCCCATTAAGCGCGACGTGACGACCCCCTGGGTGGGTATGAATGAATACGTGGTCTCTGACTGACCCCCTTCCCAGCGTTCAGGCCAGAGCCAAAAGGCAATAGACCATCTCACTCGTAAGTCGTACCGTCGTATTCCAAAGACCGTCCCGTCGTACTCCAAGGACCGTACCGTCGTACTCCAAGGTCGTACCGTCGTATTCCAAGGCCATACAGCCCCACTCCAAGGCCGTACCGTTGTACTCCAAGGCCGTACCGTCGTACTCCAAGGACCGTACCGCCGTACTCCAAGGTCGTACCGTCGTACTCCAAGGTCGTACCGTCGTATATTCCAAGGTCGTACCGTCGTACTCCAAGGCCGTACCGTCATACTCCAAGGACCGTACCGTCGTACTCCAAGGTCGTACCATCGTACTCCAAGGCCGTACAGCCCCACTCCAAGGCCGTACCGCCCTACTCCAAGGCCGTACCGTCGTACTCCAAGGTCGTACCGTCGTACTCCAAGGCCGTACCGCCCTACTCCAAGGCCGTACCGTCATACTCCAAGGCCGTACCCGTCGTACTCCGAGGCCGTACAGCCCCACTCCAAGGCCGTACCGCCCTACTCCAAGGCCGTACCGTCGTACTCCAAGGTCGTACCGTCGTACTCCAAGGCCGTACCGCCCTACTCTAAGGCCGTACCGTCATACTCCAAGGCCGTACCCGTCGTACTCCGAGGTCGTATCGTCGTGGTGAAAATTGTCATGTCGTCGTGCCCGGTAGTTAAAAGTGCCAGCTGGCGGTAGTGAAGGTGGTGGTGGCAGCGGCTGAACTCGACCAAGGGTCGCTGGGCACCGTCCTGACCCCAAGTGACGGGCGAGGGCGCGCCTCCTCCTCCTCCTCCTCCTCCTCCTCCTCCTCCTCCTCCTCCTCCTCTTCCCTCCTCCTCCTCCTCCAAGGACCGTACCGTCGTACTCCAAGGTCGTACCATCGTACTCCAAGGCCGTACAGCCCCACTCCAAGGCCGTACCGCCCTACTCCAAGGCCGTACCGTCGTACTCCAAGGTCGTACCGTCGTACTCCAAGGCCGTACCGCCCTACTCCAAGGCCGTACCGTCATACTCCAAGGCCGTACCCGTCGTACTCCGAGGCCGTACAGCCCCACTCCAAGGCCGTACCGCCCTACTCCAAGTCAAGGGCCTTCCCCCGTACCCCAAGGTCGACGTCGTGTAAAAATTGGGGCATGTCTCGTGCCCGGTAGTTAAAAGTGCCAGTGGGGGTGGAAATGGGGGGGTGGCAGCGGTTTTAAACCGACCAAAGGTTTCCCCTGGGGCACCGTCCTGACCCCAAGTTTGGGGGCAGGGGGCCCCCTCCTCCTTCCCCTTCCTCCTTCCTCCCCTCCTCCTTCTTCCCTCCTCCTCCTCTCCAAGGACCGACCGTCGTACTCCAGGTTTGTACCATCTATCCAAGGCCGCACACCCCACTCCAAGGCCGTACGCCCTCCCAAGGGCCTTTCCGTCGACCAAAAGGGCTTTCCGTTTTACTCCAAGGCCGTTCGCCTTATTAAAGGCCGTACCGTCTTTCTCCCCAAAGGGGTACCCGCTACTCCGATGCGTACAGCCCCATCCAAGGGGCCCTACGCCTACTCCAACCCTACCGTCGTACTCCAAGGTCGTACCGTCGTACTCCAAGGCCGTACCGCCCTACTCTAAGGCCGTACCGTCATACTCCAAGGCCGTACCCGTCGTACTCCGAGGTCGTATCGTCGTGGTGAAAATTGTCATGTCGTCGTGCCCGGTAGTTAAAAGTGCCAGCTGGCGGTAGTGAAGGTGGTGGTGGCAGCGGCTGAACTCGACCAAGGGTCGCTGGGCACCGTCCTGACCCCAAGTGACGGGCGAGGGCGCGCCTCCTCCTCCTCCTCCTCCTCCTCCTCCTCCTCCTCTTCCCTCCTCCTCCTCCTCCTCCTCCTTCTCCTCTTCCTCCTTCTCTTCCTCTCATCATGCCTCCGTCAGACAGCCAAGACGACGATCATCAGTCCGAGGGCGTGACACACTGCAGGAGCCGCGCGCGCCCGTTGATTGAAAGATGGCGGTGGGGGATGGATGGATGGAGTGGAGTGAGGGTTGCTGAGGACATTGGTCTGTGCTCTCTCTCTCTCTGTGGTCCGAGGACGAGAGATAGATAGATAGATAGATAGATAGATAGATAGATAGATATATATATATATATATATATATATATATATATATAGAGAGAGAGAGAGAGAGAGAGAGAGAGAGAGAGAGAGAGAGTTGGAGAGGTTGTTGTTGTTGTAGCCCAGTGGTTGTGTGGCGGGTTATTCTATGGTCACAGGGGCTGGTAGATGTCTTGTGGGCTAGGAACACCCCCGGGGGGCGGACGTTGCTACACCGTGGGCAGCTGGGTGTTCCCCGGGTGTTGAAAAGAGATTGTTTTACGGTGTGTGTGTGTGGAGGGAAATGGAGTTGCCTTGTCTGAAGAGACGATTCTTTTTTTGTTTTGTTTTATGTGAAGTGTGTTTGTTGTGAGTGAAGAGACGGTCTCACGTGTGTGTGTGTGTGTGTGTGTCTGTCTGTCTGTCTGTCTTAAAGGGAGGGTATGTCTGGGTATGGAGGACCCTGTCGACCAGGTAGGTGGCTGGGGTATACCATACTGCTGAATGTTGGATTCACCGAGTATGTGCCTGGCAGCGATGCCTGGTTGATCACTTTTTTTTTCTCTCTTTTACACCCCCTTAACCAGCCAGGTACTTAATTTATCGACCAGCAGGCCCCGCCTCCCCCCCAGGGAAGGACGAACAGCTGGGTTGACTGCAGACTTGTGTCCCAGGCGGCCCGTGAATGCGTCACGGGCCGCATCGCTGACCGCGACAGCCCTCATCCTGTAACTAATGAAAGAAGGAGGCTTGTAAATATGTACCAGGTGGGTTAGTCCTCGTCCTTATACACGGAGGAGAACCTCCTGTCGTATGCGTTAAGGTTGGACAGTATTCTGGTTGTCGGAAACGAGTATTTGCAATGTGTGATGTTGGTGTATTGGTCTACCTTTCGTCTCAGTCGCGAGAGTTCTCGGGGGTTAGTGTGGCCTTGGTCCGCACAGCTGGAGGAGGGAGGCCCTAGCTTCGGTTCGTGTGGTTCTCGGCGCGACACCTCCTCGTGAAGTTTTGGTCGCAGGATTTCAGAAGAGCGGCGGCGGTGTTCGCTGTCGCGGATGGCCCCGCTGCGACGCACGGCAGAGTCAATGTCGTCTTGAGACGTATTTATGGACGGACGCAGCTGGTGGCACTGGAGGTATACCGTGTCTGCAGAGTTCGGTGTTATGTATGTTACATTTCGTCAGGTGGAGGGATGAGGAGGGGAGTAAGTAGGCGTCGATGTCTATCTATGTCTAGAAAGTCGTCTTCGTTGCGATCCCCACACACACGCACACATATGTTGCTAAGCATCTAAGGTGGCGATGAGAACCTGTCTGAAGGTACGGTCCAGCGGTGGAGGTCGTTGGTGAGGATGTGTGTGGTGTGTCAGGGAAGGTGGAATCCCACCAGCCCCGCCTTGGGTCCCTCGTGAGCCTTGCCTCATACCCTGATGCCTGGAGGAAACTGAACGAGGGCCTGGGAGAGAGAGAGAGAGAGAGAGAGAGAGAGAGAGAGAGAGAGAGAGAGAGAGAGAGAGAGAGAGAGAGAGTGTATCTACCAGACCGACCAGGATGTACTGGATGAGTAGGCTCACCGACCGATGCCTCCAACAGCTTGACTGAGCCAAAAGAAAGAAAAAAGTGAGCATCAGTGGAGTTCGGTGAGAGGCTTGGTGGGGTGGGGGGGGGGGGGGGTCCCCTCCCCCGAGCCCTCGTGGCTCTCGACGGCGTCATGACCTCGTCCGCCAAAACTGGTTCATCTATTGTGTTTGCGCCCCGAGCCCTACACTTCGAGAGTGGCCACCCGCCGCCCCCCGTCCCTCACCCCAACACACACACACACACACACACACACACACACACACACCCTCTTCTGGAGTACTGGCCGGGGGTCGATGTCTGGCTGGGATCTTGGCTGTATCTCCGATGTTCGAGGCCTGTCAATAATTTCAACAGTTCGGTGCTTGTGCTACAGGCTATTGTGGGCCGCCCGCCTTTAAGAGTAACAGCAGTACGAGGAGGAGGGAGGAGGCTGGAGGGCCAGCAGGTTCTGGGACTAGGGAGCAGTTCGAGGAGGAGGAGGAGGAAGGAGAAGGAGGAGGAGGCTGGAGGGCCGTGGCATGGAGCCAGGGAGGCTGGAAGAGCCCTGGCGTGTGGGGTAGGGAGCGAGGGATGTGATTTACAATACCATTTACCAATGTTTTTTGAATGTATCAGGAGGTGACGTGTGGCACGCCAGGCCGGCAGTGACTCCTCCCCGAGTCGAACATTATGTCCGGTGTGTGTGTGTGTGTGTGTGTGTGTGTGTGTGGGAGGTACTGGAGTCCCCAGGGGTGGGGCGTCATCAGTCACAGGGGGGAGGTTGGCCAAGGGGGAGGGAACGTTCAGTGTGGGGTTCCGTTCCCTGGCTGTTCACTGCGGGCATTACGTTCCGTGCTCCTGTTTGTTGTGGAGTACCCCGTTATCACCTGGTGGCAGTTCACGTATTGGTCAGTCGGGATCCGCAGCGGGTTAGGTGTGGGGGCGAGACCATTGTGGACGATCACCACAAGCGCCGGATTCCCAGCGAGTGGCGGCGTCGCCTTCAGCCGCGCCCTCCGGGAAGGGATGGGTCCCTTTGCCGGATGTCACTTGCCTGTCGGCTACTTTTGCGACCCCGACGCGAGTGTTAGTGGGAAGGGTTTGATTATGCGATAGCAATATAAAGTGTGATAAAGAAAAGACCCCGTAGAAACTGCCATCTCGAAGGGTGGCTGTGTGGGAGGAGGGAGGAAGAAGCGGGAGAGGAGAGGGTGAGAGAGGAAGGGTCAAGGGTGAGAGAACAAGGGGCTACGTACGCGAGAGGGGCTGATGTGCCAGGAAGCTGCTGCCGTTCTTTATCAGCCGAACTTTAATGTACTAGTGGGAGGAGGAAGGAAAAGGGGGAGGAGGGAGGGTGCTCCAGTGGCTCCACGACCTCCTCTTCTCCCCACACACACACACACACCCTCACCTCCCACCCCATCCCACCGCTCTCTTTTGAATGTGCAGACCCACACACACACACACACACACACACACACACACACACACACACACACACACACACACACACACACACTCACCTCCCACCCCATCCCACCGCCCTCTTTTGAATGTGCAGACCCACACACACACGCACACACACACACACACACACACACACACACACACACACACACACACACACACACATAAAAAAAGTATCATAACACACAAGTTTACCAACTCCCCCGAACTCTCGGAATTAAATTGCACACTATGTCCTGCAAAATGGCTGTAAAACTTGGGTGGATATATTTTTCCTTCATTATTTTTTTATTTTTTTTTTAGTGGATGAAACAGTTAGTGTGTGTGTGTGTGTGTGTGTGTGTGTGTGTGTGTGTGTGTGTGTGTGGGGGGTGGGGGGAGGATGATGATGATGATGCCCTCCTCAACCCAGCAACCCTGGTGGTGAGGGTGAAAACTTGACCTGAAAGATGATCACAGTCGACACAGAACCTGTGTGTGTGTGTGTGTGTGTGTGTGTGTTTGTGTTCTAGGTTGCTGTACGACCTGGTTCAGCCACTAGCCTGAGCCACGGGTCGTGGGCGTCAAGCCTCCAGGGGTTCGTATCCCAGTCCTTGGAGGATAAGGCTTGGTGGGGTCCTCGGGACACGGGTGCTTGAGGAGGCTCGACGACCCAGGTCTGGGGCGCAGGGCCCCGGCGATGCCTCCTACCGACGCACACAGTGCGAGGCGTCGTCTTCGCCAGCGCAGGAAACACGGTTAAGGTACGGCACAGTGGAATGATATTTACGTGTGTCAGGTATTGTAGTTTGGACTCTGAAGAAATGAAGCGATTCTGACACCCGATATCCTAGCTTTAAATGACAGGGTTGTCGCAATCACAAGGAAGCTCTCTCTCTCTCTCTCTCTCTCTCTCTCTCTCTCTCTCTCTCTCTCTCTCTCTCTCTCTCTCTCTCTCTCTCTCTCTCTCTCTCTCTCTCACCGTTGCCCAGGATGGCCCTCAAGTGGAGGGCGCCCCTCCCCTTGAGGACCACCGCCCTGCTGCTACTCTAGTGTCAACACAAGTGTTCGGCTAATAATAGGCGATACCGATAAAGTCGATACCAGGTCACAAGTTTTTTCTCTTTTCTTGTCTTTTGCGATCAGAATGGATGTGTGTGTGTGTGTGTGTGTGTGTGTGTTTGTGTGTGTGTGTGTGTATGTGTGTGTGTAGTACGGGGAAGGGAGTTCCACACACCTTACGTGTCTTGAACTCTTTTAATTCTCATACCCCTTTTTTTTTGGATCGTTTGGATACTGATAATTTGTCTCTTAATGTGATATTTTGGCGATAGGTTTGGGGTATCCTGTCGACCCCGTAAGTCCATTTCGCACACGTGGTCTCGCACGGAGCTTTCTCTCTGCTTAGGGTCATATCCGGGGCTTCTGAAAGTGCCTGCCCCATCTTCATTACCTTATATTTGATTACAACGAGCTGTATCCACCTTACACACCTCACCAGCTCTTAACGCTTGTCGAGGTTCCATTGTAAGTGGATTACAGTCGTCTACATTCCTCACTTCCCTCATAACTTTGGCATCATCCACGGACCTAACCAAGTACCGATCCAGCCATTCTGTTAAGCCATTAAAGTAGTTTAAAGAAAGATATAGGGGAACAGCACCCAGCCTTGCGGCACGCCTAGTGTTAAACCCCCCAAGACTTACTTACCAAAAGCTATTATTTGACTTTGGAAGGGATCCAAACAGATGGTTCTCGACTCACCAAAGGCGTCTTCTCCTTATTCTTCCTGTCTGAACATCCTTCCTTCGCAGCCTCCTGTATGGGAAGGAGTCAAAGATGTAGTGTGTGGCAGACCGAGAGCGCACAATCCACCGATCCATCATCTCTCGGGTCTGGGAGAGAATTGATTCCGTAAAGGAAGTTTGGAAGGCTTTTGTACGCGCGATTTCTCTTCACTCGGCCCATTTTGTACGATATTTCGGTCATTTCTCCTTTGCATGACGTAATTGTACATTCTAATGTCTGGTTATATCTTTTCTAGTGAATTTTGAAGTCTATACCCTCGAGATAACATGTAATTCAGTGTAATATATATATATATATATATATATATATATATATATATATATATATATATATATATATATATATATATATATATATATATATATGTATATATATATATAATTTTTTTTTTTTTTTTTTTTATACTTTGTCGCTGTCTCCCGCGTTTGCGAGGTAGCGCAAGGAAACAGACGAAAGAAATGGCCCAACCCCCCCCCCCCCATATACATGTATATACATACGTCCACACACGCAAATATACATACCTACACAGCTTTCCATGGTTTACCCCAGACGCTTCACATGCCTTGATTCAATCCACTGACAGCACGTCAACCCCGGTATACCACATCGCTCCAATTCACTCTATTCCTTGCCCTCCTTTCACCCTCCTGCATGTTCAGGCCCCGATCACACAAAATCTTTTTCACTCCATCTTTCCTCCTCCAATTTGGTCTCCCTCTTCTCCTTGCTCCCTCCACCTCCGACACATATATCCTCTTGGTCAATCTTTCCTCACTCATCCTCTCCATGTGCCCAAACCACTTCAAAACACCCTCTTCTGCTCTCTCAACCACGATCTTTTCATTTCCACACATCTCTCTTACCCTTACGTTACTCACTCGATCAAACCACCTCACACCACACATTGTCCTCAAACATCTCATTTCCAGCACATCCATCCTCCTGCGCACAACTCTATCCATAGCCCACGCCTCGCAACCATACAACATTGTTGGAACCACTATTCCTTCAAACATACCCATTTTTGCTTTCCGAGATAATGTTCTCGACTTCCACACATTCTTCAAGGCCCCCAGAATTTTCGCCCCCTCCCCCACCCTATGATCCACTTCCGCTTCCATGGTTTCATCCGCTGCCAGATCCACTCCCAGATATCTAAAACACTTCACTTCCTCCAGTTTTTCTGCAGTTTTTATATATATATATTTATTCCCGTGTTTAAAAATGCTTTGCAAATATGATAATATTTTTAGTGTGTTGTAAGTACATAATTTATTTTTTATTTAGGTGAAAAGCATTAATTAGGTTGACTTTGCCACTGCGAAAAAAAGCGTATCGTTAAGAATGACTGAATATCACTTGTACCCATACATGATTTGGAACAGTCTGTTGTTTAAGAGAGTATGGATGGATTCAGTCATTTTAATGTGTAATGACATGGACTTGAATTCTGTTTTGATATGCACCCGCTAATGACCTCCCTTCCTCCCTCCCTCCCGCCCTCGTGCAATTAAAACTCACCAAGACAAAGTCATCTTGTTCGGTCTAATTATGGGTTTGTTATTGATTGATCATAATTAAGTCGATAGTGATTAATGCGTGGGATGGTGATGGACGATGGTGATTCCCTAGGCTTGATGGCAATAGAATGACCAGATGGGTTTCGTCATACAGTGAATTGCGTTGGAGCAGAACTTGCAGAGTGAATTTCGCTGCCGAATGATCTCGGGTGAAATTGTGCGTGGAATGATTAGGAGAGGTCGGGGGAGAGATGATAGTGCTATAAACGGTAGGATATCCGTAAGAGCTGTGTCTGCCAGTCCTTTACGAGGATTCAGCGTCTCTTCAGTACATTTTAAGGCGGTGAGGTAGACGTGGTGTGTGTGTGTGTGTG
The DNA here is from genome assembly GCF_036320965.1 of Panulirus ornatus. NCBI lineage: Eukaryota > Metazoa > Arthropoda > Malacostraca > Decapoda > Palinuridae > Panulirus > Panulirus ornatus. The sequence continues at coordinate 12,531,310 of NC_092228.1, forward strand.
TGTGTGTGTGTGTGTGTGTGTGTGTGTTACCCTCTTAAGTGAGGTCGAGAGGTTACATATGCTGTCTCCACCTTCATGTAGGAGTGATGATATGCAGAACTGACGGGATTGTAATCTGTTCAGTCATCCCTTCGTGGCTTTGGAGTCTGCTGGAGTGGTTGGAAAAGGGTCCTCTTGGAGGCGATCTAACCCAGAAGTCTTAGGTCTGCAGACGCATGTGTTGAGTTAGTGTGGGGTAGGGACTCGAGGAGAGGGCTGAAGATGTCTGCGCTCAAGACGCGTGGCTGTCTCTCGCGTCGGGAATAAGTGGAGGGCGTAGTTGTTGGTTTGGAGGATGGACGGGTGAGGGAGGTATGAAATAGACCCTTTTTACGGCAGGTTAGGAAAATTAGCCTTTGTTTATTGTGGGTTTTTAGGTAGCCTCGTCTCCCCCGCCTCTCAAACCCCTCGTCCTGCTCACACATGTCCCTCGGCTGATCAGGAGACTTGCGCTGGCGGGGATTTGCCTCACACTTGACGAGGAGGACTAAGGCTGAGGCAGAGATCTCACGCAGACAGGTTAACACGGAGGTCGCCGCCAGGGACGGAGACCTCGCTGAGGGGCTACCAAGCGGACGGCAGACGAACCAGGGTCGCGCGGAGACCGTACACTGACGCAAGACCTGGAGGTTATCTCGCCGACCTCGTCCTTCTGACCTGGAGAACTATTGACCTGACACGGAGGACCTGATGTCGCAAGGGAAGAATCTTGAGGCAGAGATGGAGCATGTGGTTGACCCAGACGCCTCAGCGTAACACAGCAGGTGATCGTCCTTATGTATCTTCGCCTCACGTGTACCTGAGGTGGTCTGGTACACCGGGGGTGGGGAGAGCTTTTGGTAAGTCTTTATGTGCTCGCTCGGTAAACATGACATGGCTGGCTGGCTGGGGTACTTTAGCACAGGGCTTTCATAGTGAGGGAGCGGGTGGTGATGCTCGCGCGGCTCTGGCGGTGTGGGCGCTGATCGTCGAGTTTCGCTGCAGGACGAGGATTGAGTGTGGTAGGTAAGTCCCGTCTTGATGCAGGAGACGTGCAGACAGGAATAAGCCGACGTCCGTTTAGATGTAAGTTCACGTACACTTAAAAAAACGAATGATTAATTTACGTAATTGTGATTAATTTACGTTCATGCGCGGGCCAAAGCGAGCAATAATTGTAATGATAAATAAGAGACTAGATATACGTCCATGTCGGATATTGCTGGTATAACAGCCCTTACCCTGATGAGGGCGACGGTACAACCCTTGCTTATTATGGCCTCCTAACTAATGATACTCCTGCATCAGCCGCCACTCGGCGTGGTCAGGTGCACCTGACGGTGATTACCTTGTAAGCAGTGGACCGAGGTGCCCACTGCTGCTGCTGCTGGTGGGCTTGAAGAGGTCGCCTCCACCGCCCAGCTGGTGTGCTGTGGCGCATAGTCCTGCGGTGGTGGTGGTGGTGTCTTGCCTCCCTCCCAGGTGGATGATGAGTCGAGGGGGGAAGGGTTGCGGTGTTAGCAGGGAGTGTGGGATAGTGTTGTCGTAGGTCCCCTGTGGTAGGGAAGGGCTAGAGGTGTGGTAGGGTGGGTTACAGGTGTAGTAGAGTGGGTTCAGAGTGTGGCAGGGTGGGATAGTGATGTAAGAAAGCTGGGATGGTGGTGTGGCACGCTGGGACGACTGTTCTGGCAGGCTGGGATGGTGGTGTGGCACGCTGGGACGACTGTTCTGGCAGGCTGGGATGGTGGTTTAGCATGCTGGGACGATCGTTTTGGCAGGCAGGGATAGTAGTGTGCAGCAATGGGGTTAGTGGTGAGCTAGGGGAGTGGCACAGGGCCCGTGGTAGCGCTACTGGAGGTGGGGCGTGTAGTAGAGTGGGGGAAGGTCGGTGTAGCCCTTGGGGATGGGAAGGAGTGTAGCAAGGAGGGAGGGAGGGAGAGCGCTGGTCACCGAACGAACATGTCTCATGTCCCTCTGCC